>NW_006399830.1:10187410-10206211 GCF_000299155.1 Elephantulus edwardii | reverse complement strand
CAGTGGGGAGGTGAAGTGGCACACCTTCATCTGAGTGCAGTGGGGAGGTGAGGGCATACACCTTCATCAGGGTTCAGTGAGGAGGTGAGGGGTTATACCTTCATCAGAGTGCAGTGGGGAGGTGAGGGGGTACACCTTCATCAGAGTGCAGTGGGGAGGTGAGGGGGTACACCTTCATCTGAGTGCAGTGGGGAGGTGAGGGGGTACACCTTCATCTGAGTGCAGTGGGGAGGTGAGGGGGTGGACCAGTTGCTGGGAGGATCACCAAGCTAAGCAGAGCTGCCTCCCTAGACCCCCCACCCACTCTTCCCCTCCAAGACATCTTTTCTGCAGATGCAGTTTCCAATGGTGTGATTGATTCTAGAATTTTCCTTCCCCTCTCTCAGGCAGAGCCAGCCAACTGGTTCAGACATTTCTATTAGATTAGGAGCCAGGAAATGAGAAACACCTGCCTTGCAAGGGCGCTGTTCTCGGGTCAGGAGCCCGCCTGGTGGAAACATGGCTAAGTAAACAGGAAAGCTTCGTCTGGAGGAGGCAGAGGCCTGGCTGTCTCTTTGCCCACCTCCTCATGCTGCCCCACACCCTCCCTGTCAGTCCTCCAGAAGCCACTCGGTGGACCCCGCTGAACACTGAACCAACTGCACAATTGTCTGTCAGAGGATCCCCAAAGTGCAGGATCTTGGAATTGCAGGCTGTTAAACACTTAATGTGGTGCAAAAAGCATGCACTTCTGAATGGAGCAAAGGGAAGCTGCAAATCCCTGTCTGCTGCCATTCAGCTGTGTGAGGGCAGGAAAATTGCCTCGTCCCCCCGGGTCCTCGGATCTTCATCTGTGAAACAGAAAGCTGATCAAGATGGTCCATCTGGTAGCAAATAGACAGCGTCTGCTACAGTCAAGAGTAAAAGTTCTGCCTTCCACGCTGGAGAACTGGGTTCAATCCTCATCAGCACACAGGCCTCCGCTGACAGATGACATTAGCTGCTTGTGAGATGAATCAGCTGGGAAACCTTCCAGCTGTCCTTCGCGGAAAGTGGGCATTCCACCCCAGAACACACACACACACACACACGTCCTCTTCCTCTCCTTTTAAATATAGCCAATTCAGGAACTAGAAGGTCTATCCACTACTCTTGGAGCTCTGGTGTGTGGTTCGAATCCACCAACTTCCCTGATGGAAAAAGATGGGTGCCCTCCTCCTGTGCAGTTTTCAGCCTCTGAAAATGAATTGGTGGGGGGTCAGATATGAGTAGGTTCCAACTCTATGGTAATGAAGTGTTGTTTTTTTTTTGTTTTATAAACACATAATTCTTGAGGTCCTTAAATGGAGAAAATGTTTATGTGCTTGACTAACAATGAGATGGTTGGTAGTTTGAACCCACCCTCAGTTACCTGGGAAGAAAGAGCAGGTGATGTTTTTTGAGCCTTGTGAACCTGAGGAGGCACCGTCCTCTCCACACGGGAGTCGCCATGAACTGGCATCAACCCAAGAGCGGTTGGCTTGGTTTTGGTTTCTAAACGATTGAGGGCTCGGAATAATAAACCTTGTGGAGCTGCGGAGACCCCTGCCTGTGTTTTACATCAGTGTCTGAGCTGGGTCTCTGATATTTATGGATTTGTTTTTGAAGCCGTGTCGGGAAATTTCCATTCATCCCTAAAATATTCCAGCTCATGAGACAGGAGGGAGCCCTGGTGGTCTAGCGGGTCATTCGTTGTCCTGCCAGCTCAAAAGGCGGTGGTTTAAACCCACCAGCTGCTGTGCATGAGAAAGGTGGGCCATCTCCTCCCGGGTGATTTACAGCCTCTGAGAGCCCCTGGAGGGTCAGCTAGGAGTCACTTCTGTCTTATCAGCATCGTATTTGGACCCTATCTCTCCAGAGTGAGAGGAGTTGAGATGGATTCTACCCCAGGACACTGTGTGGGCACATCTGCTGCCATTCTTATTCGGTACCAGAATCCTCTCTAACTCGATGACCGTACGTATGTGTGACAGACAGATGGAAACCGCGTCGACCCTGCGCCGTCCTCAGTCTCTGTTGGGCTTACGCCCATTTTCGCAGTCACGGTGTCTGTTCATCTCGTTGATGGTCTCATTCACGGACCCTCGACTTTTCCAAGCATGGTGTTCTTTTCCAAGGACTGACTGCCCCTCATAATAATGTGTCAAGTTTGTGAGATGAAATCTTTGTTTCCAAGAAGCACTCTGGACACTTCCCAGAATCTGGAATTGGCCGTCTTTGACACCGCCCATTTTATTTTTGCTTAAGACTGATTGCACAGCCTCATTCTGGCTTCCCCTGGACTCCTCTGCGCTGCATTTCAGGCTTGCCTTAAAAGAATTCAACTGTGAAGACACAGTTTCCAATCAGCCGGCCTGTTTCTGTATGCACATGCCTCTCCCCACCGAGAAAGTCGTCTCCAGGGAAATTCAGAAAACAAACAGGGATGCTATTGAGTTTGAAGATGATTGTTTTTTGCATGTGCAGTTCCAAGTGCAATTAAGTAACCCAAACTAGAGAGACTAGACAATATTTGGGGGGGAATGTGATGCCCCTGACACAAAGGACAGGTTTGTTTTTCTTTCTAGCGGGAGAAAAACATCACAGCGTCACACGATCATTAGAGAGAGAAGGCATCCGAGAGATCTGCCGACGTGTGGAACAACTCCACTCAGCCCGTTCATAGTTAGACTACGTGCACGGCGCCCCTAGACTTGTGCAGTGCACAGCTTACATGACAGAATCCAGGGGTGCTGCCGACTGTGCCACTACCGTCCTCTCCCATCCCTTCAACACACGGATTATTTTGTAAATAAGGAAATTGAGGCCCAGAAAGAAGGAAATTGTTTAAAGCTCCCCAGCAAGCCAGAGAAGTACGTTCAGGAGCTCTGCTGGCTTCGTGACCAGGGAGTTGGGCTGCGCGCCGAAGGTGAGGGGTTGGGATCTTCTAGCTCCTATGGGAGCAAGATGAGCAATCTCTTCCCGCGTGGCTTTCACCCTCGGGACACTTGTTGGAGGGTCAGCTACGAGTCAGTTCTGATTCAATGGCAGTAAGTTGGCTTCGTTGGTTGTTTCTTCTTTGTTTTAGTGTTACTGGAAGCAAACGTTTTCTTGCTAAAAAAGGGAAAAGTTCTTTCTTAAAAACGTTTGTTGCAGATCAGCTTGGCTATAAGCCGAAGGCTTTTGTTTTCACAATGTTGAAACAAGAGGCAAATCCAGGGCAGCTTCTCAGTTTATCTGGGATTAGCCTCTGACTCCAGACACTCCCCTCTGACTAATGGACCCTCCTGTAACAGTCGCTGGTGGTGGCCGGTGACAGACACCAACCCAGTGGCCTTGGTGTTGATTTTCACTCAGTGCCTACTCCTGGTGACCCATGTGTGCCGGTGCAGAGCTGTGCACCCCGGAGCTTCCAGTGGGTGCTTTCACCAGGAGTAGATCATCACCAGGCCTGTCTTACTGCGCCCCACTGGGCGGACTTGAACCTCCAGCCTTTTAGTAGCAGCCAAGTGTGTTGACTGCATCACTGAGGGATTCCTGACGACAGCTGGTCCCTTGCATTTCTACAAGCTCCCCTCACTTGTGTGTGTCAGAGCAGGAAAGGATCTCCATGGCTGTGATATTTCAGTTGATTGCAAGGTTTGTCTTCTGAGGTAGCTCTGGGTAGACTCGAACCGCTGAGTATTGGCTTAACTGCCAAGTGTTTCATCGCTTGCACTACCCGGTAGTTCTTAGTACGTTATTGCTGTTGTTGTTAGGGACCATCGAGTGGAGTATGACTCACAGTGATCCAAAGAACATTGGATCCTGTTTTATCCTGCGCCGTCTTCATCATTCTGACATACTCACGCCCATCGTAGCAGTTACTGTGTCAAGCCGTCTCTTCCTCTCTTTCACCAACTCTCTGCCTTTCCAAGTTTGATGTCCCTCTCCGAGGAGCAGTCTCTCCTAACAACATGCGCAAAGTATGTGAGATATCCAAGCTTTGTTCTCTTTGCCTCTCAGGAGCACTCTGGCACCACTCTCTCCAAGACGTCCCTGTTTGTTCTTTTGGCAGTCTACGGGATAGTCAGCGCTCTTCTCCAACACCGTAACTCCAAGGCGTCAATCCTTCTGTTCTCCTTATCCTTTGTCCAGCTCCCAGATGCACAGCACGTGACTGAAAACTACCGTCCAGAATCAGATGCACCTTAGTCCTCAAATTGACATTGTTGCTCCTCAGTAATTTAGAGAAGTCCCTGAGCGTAGACTTTCCCAATGCAGTTTATCTCGTGATCTCTGACTACTGGTGCCAAGTGTGTTGATTGTGGATCCGAGTAAGATGTAGTCATTGACCGTTTCAGTCTTTTCTCCATTTATCATGATGTTGCTGATTGGTCCAGTGGTGAAAATTTTTGTTTTCTCGATGTTGCGATGTAATCCATATTGAAGGCTGTAGTCTTTGCTCTTCTGCAGCGAACACTTAAAACACTTTCAGCAGGAAAGGTTGTTGTTGTTAGGCGAAGTCTAATTCCATTCAGAGTTTTCTCCGTCACTGTCTTTTCAAAAGCCAATCCCCAAGCCTTTCTTCCATTGAGTTCTTGGGTGAATTTGCACTTCCAACTTTATGTTTAAACTTAAGCACTTAATTATGGATCACCCCACCATGGCTTCTTCTCACGAGCACACAGTGAGTAATTCACAGAAATGGTTCTTGCTGTCTGCCTGGAGGTGGCATCATGTTGGAAGGACAGAAGAACTTCAGTGGGCCGAACACATGTGGGCATCCTATGAAAAGCGCTGTGCAAAACTTGCCCACTAGACCTATTTGGACAGAGTGTGTGTGGTCAGTGAGGAGGAGGCCTCTGGGGGAGGCGTCTGTTCCCCGGACTGCAGAGCGGGCCAAGCACAGACAGTCACAGGAGGGTCCACATGCATTTCATGGATACTATCATGGTTGAAAGCACCCTGGTGGCACAATGGTTACAGCTGGTAACCAGAAAGTCAATGATTCAAACCCTCTAGCCATTCCACAGGCTGCAGCTTCGGCAGCCTCCCCAAGGTTTATCTTTTTGGGAGCCCTGACGGTCCGTTCTTCCCTGTGCTATAGGGTTGTGTTGAGTCAGAGGCCATTGGATGACAGGGTTTTTGGTTTTCGTGCTCAACTTGATGAGACAGTGTTACCAGGATTTTCTGCTCAGGGATGCTGAGCTTTTCTGAAACACAACAGAAGGATGGGAGCACGTCTAGGACTGTCCCCGCTGGATGATGGTCCTTGGATGATCCTTGGGGACCATCCGAGCTGCGCTCCTTCTCCCAGCATGAACTCCATGCAGGTGTCTGCACACACTCACCCACTTCCAAATGAGCACGGAAGTCGGCCCTTAGCATCGCTTGGCAATTCCAGGATGCCCTCATCCATTCATCCCTCCTCCCTCTGGGAAGACTTTCCCATTTTATTTCCTCAAAGCCCTGACACACACTCTCCCTCCTCACACGAATCCAGCAGCTCTCTGACTTGTGCATGAATCTTCACTAACTGGAGAGCTTGGGGAAGTCCAGATTGCTTGTCCCACCCCAGGGATTTCGCTTCAGTCGGCTGGGGCGGGAGCTGGGGAGCTGCAGCTGTGAACAATTTCCAGGTGATGCTATAGGAAGGCCACACGCTGAGAACGACGACTCTAACCTGACCTCAGAGTTCCCCTTGGAATTAGAAGCAATCTGAAAAGAGCCACTTGATCTCCCCACGACCAGATCTACTAAGTGACCTTCAGGTGCTTCTACTCAGTCAGGATCCCTCTTATGAAGGCTCATATCTCTCTGCTTCTGTCCAATCCCCGCTTCCACTGAACTGGGCTTTATGCCCCTTTTATCTACTTAATAAATGATTTTGTTCTGTTAACCGTCTCCCTTCTATTCCCTCACCAAAAGAGCTCTGGTCACCTAGTAGTGAGAAGCTGCTCTGCCAACCCAAAGGCACAGAGTTTTAATCCACCAGCTGCTCCAGGGGAGAAAGGTGGGCCGCCTCCTCCCGTGTGATTTACAGCCTCTGAAAACCTCCTGGAAGTTCAGTTCTGATTCCATGGCAATGAACAACAGTATTCCCTCTCCAGTTTTTCTCTCTCTATTCAATAGCTCTCCCAAACACGAAGCATGCAGGAATGCCTCCCGTTTGAGGAAAATCTTTCCCGTGACCTCGCCTCCGCCACCAGCCCATTTCTCCGCTCCTACAATCTTGGTCATTTTCTGAATTCTCGGCCCTCGGGCAGCACGAGGAAACTGCTCACAAGGAAATTATTAACTTCATACGGGGTTTTAAGTGGAAGGTCACAACACTTGAGCCCACAAAGTTCAAACCATGTTGTGCAAGGGTCAGCTGTCAGTGACACAAGGATTTTCACCTCCACAGGAGATCGTGTGTGTGGTGCAGCAATGTTTTGTTCGGTTAATCATAACAACTAACAACCCACAACTAAGCCAAATCCACATCGTGAACTGATTCTGACTCCGTGCAATGCTCCAGGGCAGAGCAGAACTGCCCAGTGGGCTTTTCAAGGTGTAGTCTTGATGGAAGCACATCACCAGGCCTTTCTGCCATGGAGCAACTGTGGGGATTTGAACCAACAACCTTTTGTTTTGCACCTGAACACGGAACCATTAGACCACATGTAGAAGACCTCACTGCCTTCGTCGTGGACGCTCTTTGTCTCCTTACGCCCTCTCTGCTTCCATCAGTCACTGGACCACGTGGTGGTGCAGCCCACAGGGAGGTGTGCTGGTGCTCCAAAGGCCGTATTCACGGTCCGACTCCTCCCACGGCACCCACAGGCTCAGGAACTCGCGAAGGGCCAGCTGGGGGTTGATTCTGACCTGACAGTGAAGAGCTCGAGTTTCAACTCTGTGGGAGTGGAACTAGGTCACCTCTTTTGTCACCTAAGTAGTGTCTAGGAGGGTTTGGACTGCAGGGCTCGTGGCCAACAGCCAAGCACTTACCCACAGTGCCACCAGAAATGATGGTAGCTAACAGTGGCAGAATCCAATCACATATCATGTCTTCACTTGTACCTAACCCACCTCCAGATTTCCCAGGCCTACAGCCTCCAATCAGGACCCACCTGAAAACTTTCTAGTGGGTTTTTTTCTATTAGGAAGGTTTCTCATTCTCCAACTGCCCCTGGGTCTTCATACAGCTGAGTTTTTCAGAGTTTTTGCTCAGCATGCAGACTGAATAAATATGGTGAAAGATACAATTCTGACACACACCGTTTCTGACTCTACATTGTGTTTGATTAACATCGCATAGAGGTCGACTCATAGCGACTCTATGAACAAAAGACCTCATGCCTTTCGATAGCTATCGTTGTGTCTCCAAGTTCATAGAGTTTCCAGAGGCATATGGTTTAGGAAGTGGATGCCATTCCTGCTTCCTAATCTATTCTACGTTGTGAAGTGTTATCTGTGCAGTCTGAATGGCTGCCTGTTGGTCTCCACACAGGTTCCACGGGAGCACAATTGGGTGTTCTGGATTGCTGTTCTTCACAATGTTATGTTTTTGCACAGTCAGCAAAACCTAGGTAAACAGCTTCCTGATACCTTTGCTTTCATCCAACATCCATCTCACAGCATCAGTGAGATCCCACAGGACTGAATCCATCTGAAATTTCTGGAAGTTCCTGCTGATGGGCTTCTACAATCGTTCTGACGTTATCATCAGCAAGCTCTTTTGTGTGTGCGATATTATTGATATTGTTCAACAATGTCCTGCATTCTGGATCAGAGGATCACCTGTTTTTAGAATGGGCACAAATGCATTCAGCGTTTGGCCAGCTAGCTGTCTTCCAATGTTCTTGGCATAGAAGAGTGATTGCTTCCAGCATGGAGTCAAATAAAAAAGCCGAGGAGACCGACTTTGCTGTCTTTGGGTGAATGGCCTCAATAGTGAGGCTGTGTAGAGGGGCGTCCGCCCGCCCGAGTGACTATACAGCTGAACAAAGAGTCTACATTAGTTCTGAGAAAGTGCTCTGTGCACCTGGGCCAGGCTGGATTACTAATGGAAAGGGTTGGAAATCTGCACTTCCAGACCATGGGACCCCCTGACAAGTTTGTGTGGTGTCCCTGATGCCTGGTTCACCAGAATCACTTGTCGCAGAGGAAAAAAGAAGCAAGAAAAGAGGTAAATCACAAGGAAAGAGAAAGCATGGAAGTGAGAGGAAGTGGAGAAACGGAGGCAAAGCAGACAGACCCAAGAGAGCCCAGGCTCCCAGGGACGCAGAGTCTTCTACTGTTGCTGTCAGCTTCTGGTGTCTGACTTGAAGGTAGGACCACTGGCCACTGTGGAGCTCAGGAGCCCTGGGAAAGTCATCGTCAAGCAGGGAAGAGCGTTATAGATAAATTAGAACCTCAGCAGCCAGGACTTCCTCCTTGTATCTGACACCGAGGTCTGTGGGATGGTTGCAGTAGCGAGCTTGGCCCCGGGCACTAGTCCACGGGGGCATCAGGCCTGGGATGACATTCTACAGTGCCACAAATATGAAGGACACCTGATCGAGGCACCCGGCACGTCTGCTGACTAGGCTTACGGAACCAATGTCCACGCATCTTGAAATGGGGATGGGGAAGGGGGAGACTTCCCCCGGAACTCCTTCCCACCGTTAGACGCTCTGCTGGGATACAGTTTGGCTGGCTTAGTGGTAACAGCTGTGCTGTCAACACGAAGGTACACGGTTCAAATCCATCAGCTGCTCCACAGTCTCCTACCATGCAATTTGCAGCTTCTAAAAACCCAGTTGTAGGTTGGTTGCAACTTGCTGGTATTCAACAACAGTCGTAACATCTTGTCACACGACTCTCAACAGCTGTGGCCTCTAAGTGACCCTTCTAGTCAGGTTCCATGAGGAGAATGTGCAACCAGTTTTTACTCCTTGCTACTCCTGTGTATGTTGTTGTTGTTGTTATGTGCCACTGAATCGAAACTAACACCTAGCTGACCTTCCAGGAGGTTTTCAGAAACCGTAAATCGCATGGGAGGAGACTGTCCATCTGTCTCCTGTGGAACAGCTAGTGGATTTGAACCACTTGCCTTTGGGTTGGCAGTGCAACTCTTTACTACTAACTACTACATCTCCCATCATCCTACAGGTCGAGCTGGTTTTGACTTCATACCTTGTACAAATGCTGCATGGCCCTGTCCTGGCATGCAAGCTTTTGCTCTCTGGACTTGGGGAAACGAGTTTCTCTCCTTCTCTGGCCTTCCCGGGTGGGTCCCTCTTCCTCAGGCTGAAGCCTAAGGACTGCTCAATATTCCCAGCGGCCCCTGTGGGTCATACCTGGTCCCGGAGACTCTGTCCTGCCTTATACGTAGTACGGTCTTGAGCACCCACCATTCTTTGAAGTCAAGTTCTCAGCTCTGTGGGACTGTCCTCAGCTCAGGCAGTTTTCATAAACATTCAGACGGCACTTGGCTGTATCCAGCAGGCCAGACCCCTTCTCTGGTTCTCTCGGCACCCTTTTCCTCTCTCTGCTCCCCCAACCATGCTGATCTCATTCAGTAACTCACATTGACTTTGGGAGGAGAAAGGGGGGAAATGTAATTGTTGAAGTGTAAATCCCTTTAAATGCAAAGATCAAAAGGAGGTTTCCACTCAGCGACACGTAATTAAACATGCAGACGCGCCCAACTTTGATTCGAGCATGCTTGCCTGTTCCTAGAGTGTTGCCAGGGAGACCAGGCCCTGAGAAAATGAAAACCATTACACCTCAAAAGAATATGAGGTTTTCATAGCTTTCTGGCATGGTTTCCTGCGGCGTGGGGCTCTGTGTCTCCCCACATCCCCCTCCCCGTCTCTGTCGCAAGTTCAGGGCTGAGTGAAGCGGCTTTGAAATCACCCCTCCCGTTGAGAACTCCTGCAAGCCTTGCACAAAGTGTCAGAGCCAGTCAGCAGGACCTGCCATTATGCTGGTGGCTGTGGTTGACCAGAAGGCTAATTCCTGCCTCTGTCTTAATCCATTCCAGGCCCTTAAGCAGATACTTGGCATTTGGTGCCAAGGCCTCTGGTACATAGGTTGATGGCTCCAGCACTTTTCTTTTGCATTCATACCAACTCAGCTTATATCCGGAGACCTAAATTTAGGTAAAGTCTCTGGCAACACAAAGAGTGAAGTTCCAAAGATTAGCAGTTTGAACCTACTCAGAGGAGCTTTGGAAGAAAGGCCTGGAACTCAGCTCTAAAAGGTCACAGACATTGAAACCTGTAGAGGGCAGCTCGGTGCTTCACAGCTTCACCTCATGTCCACGCTGCTGGTAACACACGGATTAGATGCCTGTCTACTGACCAAAAGTTTCGTGAGTTGAACCCACCCAGATGTGCCACGGAGGAAAGACCTGACGATCTACTTCCAAAAGGTCGTAGCCACAAAAATGTGTAGAGTACAGTTCTTTTCTGAAATGCATGAGGTTGCTAAAACATGATGACAACTAATAATAAAAAGGGGAACTCTGTTGGCCTAGTGGTAAGAAGCTGTGATGCAATCCCAAGGGCACACAATTCTAACCCAACATGCTCTGTAGGAGAAGGATGGGCAATATCCTGCCATGTGATTTACTGTTTCTAAAAACCTGCTTGTAAAAATAAAATAAAATAAAAATAAAAACAAAACCTACTTGCTGGAGGGTCAGGCCAGCTGCTCTGACTCAAAGGCAAATAACAACAATAAAAACCATGACAGAACAACAAGAAGACAGAGTTAGGATCATACTCTTGTGAAGGAAGCAATATAGGCATGTTGTTGGTGTTGTTGAGTTGATCCCACCCACAGTGCCCACATGTGACAGAGCTGTCTTGGCTGTGCTCTTTCACGGAAGTAGATTGCCAGGTCTTTTCCCTTCCAAGGAACCAGCTATTGGGCAGATTCAAAGTGCCAACCTTTCAGTTAGCAGCACACCAGTGTTGAGTGAAAAAGCAAATTGTGGGATAGAATAACATTTGTGCAAGTATACACACATGCACACACACGCACCCCCTGAGCTCTGAACCTTCTGAGTCCACGCTTAGGTGTGTATCGGCACGTTAAAGGATGTTTTACAAGCACCGAACAGAGCAGTGGTGAGCTCGGGGGAACGAAAGGATCTGGGGGTGAGTGAGAGCAGAGAAAGCCAGGTCCTGCACATGTTAGCCCTATCTATAATTCTTTTATTTTGTTTAACAAAGAAAACATACTCAGATATTGGCTTTGTAATTAAAAACAGATTTAAAAATATCTCTGCAGGCTCTAGCCCCAACCTCTTGAACAATTGCTGGTTCCTCTTCAGTCATTGGTACTAGTGGTTCATGTCTGCTTCCCCAGCTTGCTGCCATGCTGTTTGCCGTCTGTTCACTGCTCCACTCAGCTCTTTGGACAGATCCTTTAGCTGATTCGCCCACCCGGTGCTGGCTTCTTGTCTCAGCCACTAGTCGAGTCCATCACAAAGAGACCTTCTTCTGGACCATTCCGCTTTGTTCAGCAATGCAGACGAGTGGGTGCTTCAAAGGCTTTTGAAGACAATGAGTGCAGGAGAGACGTGCTGAGTGCTGGAACGCTTGTGGGATGCTCGGCGAAAGGAAAGTGTGCTTCCTCGCCTGCAGAAGTGACTCCGAGGAAGATCGACTGCCTTTGGAAAATTTAAGAGCTGTCACACGGAAGGAGAATGAGGCTCATTCTGAAGGGCACATGGAGAGGAAGAGGATCGATTGAAAGCTCCCAGCTGGCAGATTTCAGCTCATTGTTAGGAAGAACTTTCTGGCATTTGGAATAACTCTACAAAGGACTGAGCTGTCTAATTACGAAGTGCACTTCCTGTTTCTGGAGGTGTTCAGACCAGGTTAGAAACACCACTTGGAATGCTGCCCCAAGTGGGAGCTGAAATTAGATCACCTCGAAGCACCTCGTGCCACCACCTGTCTGTCAGTTTGGTTCTGGCTGATGTGTTTCTGTGAGGCTGGATGTTATGGCACCAGGGTTTAAAGTCCCGGCAGGATCAGCAGGGTGGGTAGGTTTCAGCAGAGCCCCCAGACTAAGACATGATGGGAAGGGAGCCTGGAGATGGACTACTGAAAGCTTACGCCACTGGAAACTCAGTGCATGACAACAGATTATTGTCTAAGATAACGCTGGAAGATGAGCCCCCGGGTGGGAAGACAGGCACAATGCACACCGCCATGCCAGTGGACCAAAGCAGGCAGGACCGGGCAAGCTTTCATTCTGTTTCGTGTATGGACTCACCGTGCATAAGTCCCAGCCCCAAGGCCATCCTCTTGTTGTTGTGTGTACTTCAGAGTCAGAACCAACCCATAGCTGACCCTCCAGAGGGTTTTCAGAGGCAGTTAATTCACACAGGCTGAGACTGCCTATCCTTCTCCCACAGAGCTGCTGGTGGCCTCAAACTGTGTGCCTTTGGGATTGCAGCGCAGCTTCTTGCCACTAGGCCACCAGAGCTCCACAAGGCCATCCTATTTATCCGCAAAGTTGTCATGAGTTGGAACTGACTTCACAGCATGTCACAACATTTAGCAAGAATCTGCATAAAGAGCAAGTGTGTTGTTTGGAAGGAAGATTTTGGAATGTGTGAGAGCCAGGGTAGATCAAGTGTCTGCTGGCCCATCATGCCTTGGGGTTAAGATGGTGCCCTGAATAGGAGGCTCCTGCTGGTTCTCCCCCTACACAGAGTAAAGTGGTCACACCCTGTTGTAGACCGAGGGTAAAGTATTTTTATATTTATTAATAATGAGACAAACAGCCAGGAATGAGGTAGAACAGAGACCATAAAAAACAGGGGGCCAGCAGTTCTCCACTGAAGGGCCCCATTCCAGCTTCCCTGTATCTATATTGAAAATTATCAAGAAGTAAATCACAAAGAGAATTCAATGAAAATGAAGCCAAGCTCTTTCTATTGAAAACCTTCTGCTTGACTCAGGAGGGAGAGGTCAGCAAATACAATGCAAGAATCCAGTAAACCCTTAAGAATTCCCTCAGGCCTCAGGGTGAACTTCAGCTGAAAGCTCCCCCACATCCTGAAATAGCATTCGGTTTATTACAAATTTTTAGTATTGGCTTCCTATAACACTCTTCTCATTTCTTGTGATCTGGGACATCAGAGGGCTCCCTCATCAATGACAGTCCCCACATGCTAGCCAGGTGTCTGCTGTGATACCAGGGACGCTGCTACTGCCTCACCCACCTGGATACGATGACTGTGTGTCTACTTTGAGGAACAAGTGAAATGGGGCAGGTGTTGCCAGGATTGAGGAAGCTACAGGCAAGAAAGGACCCACAGCATCCCAGTGGCCTCTGTTTACTTGCTGACTCTCATCGGACACCATGCACACCTGGCAAAGCTGGATGGGACGCAGGAAGGACTTCCAGAGGTCCTGGCACCCAGGTTGCTTCAGCGGGAAGAAGGCAGATCCAAGGAACCCTTCCACTGTGTGACCCTAACAAGGACAGTCCAGGTTCCCCAAGCTCAGGTACAGTCCAGGCAGGTGTAGGTAGGTGCCTGCAACTACAGCATTGAAGCGTGTGGTCACCGTGGGGTGGAGAGCAGAACCCAGGCCCACCGAGAAGGGATCAGCACCATAGCACAGCAGCCCTCGCCCAGCGGGCTGCCACCACACCAAACTGCAGACTCTGCATCCGTGCCACTCGCCCGGCCACATGCAGTCCATGGGCCCGGAGCCTTCTCTGCTAACCTCCTGCTGCCCCGTCAGTTCTGACTCACAGCCACACTCCCTTAGGTTCCCCAGATCGTAAATCTTTACCGGAGGAGACGGCCCATCTTTCTCCTGAGGAGCATTTGGTTGGGCTTGAACTGCTGATCATGTAACACCTTGTACAACCAGAGTTCCTTCTGCTTTGCTAAAGAGGCTGGAATTGGCTGGCTCACTCTGCCCACCCCTCCACACCCCTGACTCCCATCTCCTCATCAGGGAGGTCGCCCCTTTGCTTTGGCTACACAATAGCCGTCTCTGTCTCACATATGCACGGGCACCACCAGGCACCTGGTCAACCCCACTTCTGTATCTGTTCCCTGGCTGGGAGGGAAGGGCACAGAGATGGTGCACGTGAGGTATCACCCCCGCACCAGCCGCCTAGGGACTCGTGTGCCACGGGAGACCTGTGCCCGCCAGTGAAGCTGCCTTCACTCTTTCTCCCACGTGCTGTGGTTTCTCTTTGTTGATGACCATGAACTTTGGTGGGTCACAATGACAGGCCCATGTCTGGAGTCCAAGTGCACTTCCTGCCCTTTCCACCTGGGGAGATTGAGGGGGTCCAGTGAGCACAGGGAGGAGAGGAACTCCCTCCCGCACCAGCCACATCTCCAGGCAGCTGGACTCTGGTCTTGGGTATCGAGCCTGGTTTTCTCTAGGTCACCTGAAGACCCAGTCAAGGCTGAGATCGAGGGAGGGATCATGACTCTGGGTGGGCAAGCTGTGCCCTCTGAGACGGATCCACCATCTTTACAGAATGCTGAGAAAACTGGGCCACCCTCCTGCAGGTCAGGCCTCTGCACCACGGGCAGAAAATGAGGCCAAGGGCACCAGCATGGAGTGTTTATCATAGAGGGACGACTGGGCCACTTCCTTCCCAGACCTGGCGGGAGATATTAAATGAACATGTTGCCAAATAATGATTTTGTTGTAGCATTTTATTGATAATGAGAAAAGACTAGCACACGGATTCTCTGCGTCGATCCAGCTGACAGCTAACTCCCCGCTTCCCACAGGTAATTACCTGCTTCTAATTGGGTCTGAAAGCAGCAGGTTCGTAGTTAAAGGTAGGAGAACAGCATGCTTTGTATTTTTGCAGGGACCACATGGGCGAGCTGAGTTCCCTGCACGACTGTGGCTTAAATGGGCCAGCGGCTGCCATGGAAAACCAGGCCCTTCATTTACAGGTCTTTGGGCAGAAGTTGGAATTTTCTAGACTCGGTGTCTTCAGCGACGAGCAGGAAGGACTGACAGGATATTTTTAAGAGAGCTGTTGTTTTTGTCGTTGTTGTTAGGTGTCACCCAGTCGGCTCTGACCCTGAGCAACACAGGAGGCCTTAGCCCACCCTGAGTCACCCTCGAGATTTCTGCCGCGGCCAGTCCACTGCTGCACTTGCCGGGTCTGTCCATCTGCTGGCAGGTTGTCTTCTCCTTCACGGACCCTCTAACTTTCCAGGCATGACATCCTTTTCCAGGGACTGGTGCTTCCAAAGCATGTCGGATGAAGAACGGAGCTCTGGTGGTCTAGTGGCAAGAAGCTGTGCTGCAACCACGAAGGCACCCAGTTCGAGGCCACCAGCGGCTCCACGAGAGGAGGCTGAGCAATGTCCTCCAGGGTGATTAACAGCCTCTGAAAACCGGAGGGTCAGCTGTGGGTTGGTTCTAACTCTACAGTACACAACGGCAACAACATGCCAGATGACGTAGGGACAGAAAGCCACAGTCACAGTGTCTGTTAGGGATTGAACTGTGTACCACAAAGAGATGTGCTGAAGTCCTAACCTGGTATATGAGTGGGCTTGACCTTGTTTGGAAGTGGCTTCTTTGAAGATGTGTTGGTTAACAAGATGAGGTCAGACCAGAGCGAGGCAGGTCCTAGTCCAACTTAAGTGGTGTCTTGTAAGAGAAGAGACAGGGAAGAAAGGCATGAGGTAATGACTCTTCAAGGGATCTCTGGGCCTACCCTGAACCCAGCCCCCTGGTCACCCAACTTTGAGGCAATGCCTCTCTGTTCCCATCGACACTTCTCTTATCGTGTCCCCAGCAGACAGAGTCTGGCACACCTGGAGTGCACAGTGGTGGCTGATGGAATCTGAATCTGTCATCTCAATACAGAAAGATGTGATTATTGTCATTCCTCATACTCCACCTTCCCGGGAGAAGGATGGGAAATCTCTGCTCATGCAATTAACTGCCTCAGAAATCCCACTGGTGGGTCGGCTATGGGTCAGTTCCGACTTGACAACAAACACCACCACCACTCCACCTGTAACAACAGATAGACCCGTTTTTCTCAGATCATCTCATTTGATTTTGGCACAGCTCAGCCAGGTCATCGCGGCACTGGCATCTCGGTCTTCAGGGAGGCAGTTGAGATGGGTAGAGAGGAAGTGACCCTTCCAAGGCCTTATACGTAGACGATGGTGTCAGCATTTTCCATCTGATACCTAAAAGAAGCTGTCTGGGAAGGGGGTTAGATGTTATTGAGGGAGGTGGACAAATGGGACAGTGACCCGACCAACGCCCTTGAAGTGTAACGGCATGAGACACGTCTTTCCTCCAAGCAGTAGGTGACAGGAGTGTGGGTCAGAGGCTGCCTGGAGTTCTGCACAGAACCTCACCTCCCTGAGGTCTGGGGAAATCCATTACATTCCTCACTGGACATGGGAGCAGCCGCTGAGAATGGTCACTTCATGGGAAAGGCCCACAGCTTTGGAAACTGGGTGGGCGGTTGCTGTGAACTGACAGCAGTGGATTTGAAGCCGTCACTACCTTACCAATAAGATAGGTTAATCGTTAACCAATGAGGTTGTGTCTGGCTCAAATGGGCATGTTCTCATCAAGCACTGCTGTCATCACACTGGCCGCTGTTCCCGGATGTAGAACTGTCCCCCCAAGTCATGGAGACCCAGGGGCAGTAGGTGCAAACCCTGTTCAGCCCGTCACCTTCCTCACAATTGGTGTGGGTTTGTTGGGATCCACAGACTGTTCACAGGCTGATATCCGGGAGACAGCCAGGCCTTTCTTCCTGGTCTTCCTGAGTCTGGAAACTCTGCTGAAACATGCTCAGTGTCACAGAAACTCACAGGTCTCCACCGACCAATGGCTGAAGGCTGCACAGGGGGTGCATGGTCCCGGAATCAAGCCTGTGTCTCCCACAGATAGTCCACCAAGTTGAGTAGATTCTGACTCAAAGGGACCCTGCAGACAGAGCAGAGCTGCCTCATAGTGTTTCCAAGACTCTGCTCTGTGGAAGCAGCTGCCTTCTCTGTCTCCTGTGCAGGAGCAGCTGGTGGATTCAGACCACTGACCTTTCAGGTCACAGTCCAGGGCCTGACACACCTTGCCTCCAGGGCTCCTCTAAGGAAGGCAAGGACCCGACCCGCTTCTCCATCCACAACCTTGCTTGCTGGAGCATGGGAAGTGCTGAATTCACATCAACAATGCTACTTCTCTTAGGAGCTGGTTAGTTTTGTTTTTTTTAAAAAAAAATGTATGTTTTTTAAAATTCTATGATTTGCTTACAAAGCTCACATACATTGTGTTTCACGCTATCCTTCATTCACACTGGGTTTCATACAATCATCCCTATTATAATCTAGTTTTAAAATGAAGCTCAGAAAGCTCAGCTTCTTTCCTTGACTCCCCCGTCCCACCCCCGGCGATGAATGGAGGTGCCGAGACGCTGGTGCCACCACTCGGCTGGTTGACCAGTCCTCCCACTTGGTTTTCTAGCTGCTTTCAAATAAAGCGTCAGCCAGCAGAGATGGGGGGCTGGCACGACACCCACAGGAGGGCCTTGCTGGGCAGTAGCCTGTCCTCTGTAGGCTGTAAATGGCACCAGCAGTGAAATGACATTTGTATTGATCTGAAGAGCATACTATCGATCACACGCTGTGGAAGAAAGCTTGGAAACATAAACCCATTATTTTAACAATTGGTTGCCAGGGATAGGCAATGGCTGCTTTTAGATTCCTTTTTGGTGAGCTGAAGGAGCTGTGATTGAGTAGCGCACTGTGTATTGTAATGATGCCCAAAAGGTCAGTGGTTCAAATCCAGTAGGTGCTCCTAGGGAGAAAGATGGGCAGTTTCCTCTACAAAGAATTACAGCCTTGGAAACCTGGTAGAAGGTGGCTGTGTGTGGATGTGAGGCTCGCTGTGAAGCTGTGAGTGGCTGTGAGAGGCTGTGAGGCTTTGAGTGGATATGAGAGTGGCTGTGAGTGGGTGTGAGGGTAGCTGTGAGAGCTCTGAGTGGGTGTGAGAGTGGTTGTGAGGATTGCTGTGAATGGCTGTGAGGTTGGCTGTGAGTGGATGTGAGTGGGTGTGAGGGTGGCTGTGAGTGGCTGTGAGAGGCTGTGAGTGGATATGAGGGTGGCTGTGAGAGTTGCGGTGACTGTGAGTGGGTGTGAGGCTTTGGGAGTGGCTGTGAGTGGATGTGAGAGTGGTTGTGAGGATTCCTGTGAATGGCTGTGAGAGTGGCTGTGAGTGGCTGTGAGAGTTGCTGTGACTGTGAGGTGACTGTGAGTGGGTGTGAGGGTAGCTGTGAGAGCTGTGAGTGGATGTGAGAGTGGTTGTGAGGATTGCTGTGAATGGCTGTGAGGTTGGCTGTGAGTGGCTGAGAGTGGGTGTGAGGCTGTAAGAGTGGCTGTGAGTGGGTGTGAGGGTGACTGTGAGTGGCTGTGAGGGTGGATGTGAAGGTGGTTGTGGGGTGGCTGTGAGTGGCTGTGAAGGTGGCTGTGTGTGGATATGAGGGTGGCTGTGAAGCTGTGAGTGTCTGTGAGGCTGTGAGGGTGGATGTGAGTGGATGTGAGGGTGGTTGTTGGGGTGGCTGTAAGTGGCTGTGAGGATGGCGTGAGTGGATATGAGGGTGGACATGAGTGGATGTGAGGTTGGAGTGGCAGAGAGGGGCTGTGAGTCTGTGAGGGTGGCTGTGAGGCTGTGAGGGTGGCTGTGAGTGGGCTGTGAGGCTGTGAGGGTGGCTGTGAGGCTGTGAGGATGGCTGTGAGTGGGCTGTGAGGCTGTGAGGGTGGCTGTGAGGCTGTGAGTGGGCTGTGAGGCTGTGAGTGGCTGTGAGGGTGGCTGTGAG
>NW_006399830.1:10153917-10187305 GCF_000299155.1 Elephantulus edwardii | reverse complement strand
TGTGAGGCTGTGAGTGGCTGTGAGGCTGTGAGTGGGCTGTGAGGCTGTGAGTGGCTGTGAGTGGGCTGTGAGGCTGTGAGGGTGGCTGTGAGGCTGTGAGGGTGGCTGTGAGGCTGTGAGGGTGGCTGTGAGTGGACTGTGAGGCTGTGAGGGTGGCTGTGAGGCTGTGAGGGTGGCTGTGAGGCTGTGAGGGTGCCTGTGAGTGGCTGTGAGGCTGTGGGTGGGCTGTGAGGCTGTGAGTGGCTGTGAGGCTGTGAGTGGGCTGTGAGGCTGTGAGTGGGCTGTGAGGCTGTGAGGGTGGCTGTGAGGCTGTGAGGGTGGCTGTGAGTGGGCTGTGAGGCTGTGAGGGTGGCTGTGAGTGGCTGTGAGTGGCTCTGAGCGGCTCTGAGTGGCTCTGAGTGGCTGTGAGGCTGTAAGGCTGTAAGGCTGTGAGGGTGGCTGGATCTACCCAATGGTCGTGAGTTTTGTGTTCGGGGAAGTGAGTTGCCCCTTCCAGGTCCATGGGGAGAATCTAATTGTCCTCCCATGCCTCCTTCCTCATCACCAGATCCTGCCCACACATGCCCGTTCCTCTTCCTCTGACAGGTTACTGCCCTCTGGGCCTTTCTGGAAGGAAGTCCATGTGCTTCTAAACCTTAGTCTTTACCTGACTCCGTATTGCTCAGCTCTTAGCCACCAACCCAGATGACCCTTCCTTCATCCTGGCTTTCACCTGCCCAGTTAGGGACCTTGCCTGGTCTTGGTTGAGACGCTGATGAAGGTTGGAGAGTACCACGACCACCCACAGACACTCACAGCTGTCCCTCTGGGTCTATAACACTTCGAGCCCCCAGGTATAATTTCAATCTACTTCCATCAAATGTCTCTGAATGAGCTGAATTCCCATTGTTTGACGCCTTCCTCTTGGCCCTGACTCACAGCGTCCCCTGTAGAGCAGGACGAAGCCCTTTGGGATCCTGCCCCTCCTCCCACCTTGGCTGCACTTGGGCCCTTTGCTGGGGTCACTGTGTCATGCCATCCCCCCACAGGACTTGCTCTTTTCAGCTGACCCTCTGCTTTTCCAAGCATGATGTTCTTCTCCAGGGACTGGCCCTCCTAGTGACACGCATGGAATGAAGGAATTCTCGTGGTTCAGTTTTAAGAAGTGTGCTGCCAACCCAAAGGTTCGAATCCAACCACTGCTTCAAGGGAGAAAGACGGGCAGCTCCTTCTGTGTGATTTACAGCCTCTGACAACCCGCTGGAGGGTCAGCTGTGAGTTGTTCTGATTCAACAGGACACCCAACAACAACATATGAACAATGTATGATCTCTACGTGGGAGGAAAAGAAATAGGAGCTCTGGCCGTTAAGTCCGTGGCTACCAAGCTGAAGGCCAGAAGTTCAAGCCCACTGGCAGTTCTGAGGGAGAAAAAAACCTGATGACTTGCTCACATAGAGACTGAAAGCCAGGAAATGCCACGGGGTTGTTCTCCTCTGTCCTGGGGCATCACTGTGATCCAGGACCAACACTACAGCACGTACGACAGAGACAAATTAGTTCATATTTGTAGACTTTTCTAACAAGTAGCTTGAGCAAGGCAGGTCCAAGTTAGCGGCAGTTCATCCATATCACTTTTGCTAATCTCCACCCAGTTGCTGTAAACCAGAAAGAAAAGGTGGATTGGTAAATAATCAAACGTGTGGACACACTTCTTGGGCGTTTCCTGTTTACTAGTGTAGACATGGTGACTCCACGGACCGGCTGGAGCGCGGCAGAGGTAATGAGGACGCACAGGTTTTGGTCTGTCCTACGCGGGACTGTCATGACCGGAGTGCATGTAACACCCCAACAACCACAAAGCAAAAAAGAACTACCTCTAAGATGTAGGGATCAGATGAGGGAGAGAACTGCTTAAAAGCAATATATGATTAGGTATTATTGTCATGACAGGAGTCAGAATGAAGGTTGTATAGTGGAGTGGACTTGGAGGGAGGGATTGTATAACAATGAAAGAATTTTAGTTTTACTTTTCATAAAGAAGCGTGAAGGGGGCAGGGAGAAAACTACAATAATGAATGAATGGAAATCCAAAGTCTCTGTAAATGTTCATGAAAATGAATTTTAAAAAATGTAGTTATCATTTCTGTAAGGTGTTTCTGTGAAGAGCAAACTGACCTCCTCCTTCCCGCCCCCCCCCAAAAAAGGATTTTGTTTTCTTGAATGAAGAATACCAAAGAATTGGCTCTTCTGGCTTGCAGTGTTGGTGTGTAGTCCTGGATACACCATGAACTGTCAAAAGAACGAATCCACATGTCTTAGAAGAAGGAAGTGCACACGGGGCGCTCCTCAGAAGCAGGGGTGGTGATGCCTGGTCTAACACACTTTGGAAATGTTATGAGGAGGGGCTGGTCCTTGGACAAAGAGACATTATGTTGGGAAAAGTAGAAAGTCAGGAAATCAGAAGAAGCTGCTTAAGGAGATGACTTCAAACTGACGGTGACAATGAGCTTGAGCGTGGCAGAGATTGTGAGGATGGCCCGGGTCGGGCAAGGTTTTGATGTGTTGTCTGTAGCGTCGCTGTGAGTTGAAGTAAAGCAGACCAAACCTAACAACAACCACCAGGAGGAATTAGCTGCCCATCTTTCTCTCAAGGACCCACTGGTGGACTCGAACTCCCAGACGGACATGGCCTTGAGGTTAGCAGTCTCTCCTGGTAACAGGCAAAAATAACTACTGGCAGGCTCTCCGTAGGGAGTGTAGGACCTCTCTGTGGGGGAAAGGGATCAGAACTCTGGTGGTTAAACGAGCTCAGTGCTAAGATAAAGTTCAGAAGCTCAAGCTCACCAGCAGCTCTTCCTCTCCTTCTCTGACCCTCTACTTTTTCAAGCATAACGTCTTTTTCCAAAGAGTGGCCGCTCCTCACAACATGCCCCGGGTGACCATGTTCACTGCCCTTGCTTCTGAGGGTCACCCTGGCTGCATGTCTTCTGAGACAGACTTGCTAGTTCATTTGAGAGTCCACGGCACAGTCAATTCCCTTCACCCAATCCACAATCCCAAAGCGTCAATGCTTCTCTCTTCTTTATTCAAGAAAATAGAAATCTTCACTTGTTTAGAGACTGGGGGGTTACATTTTACAGAAATAGATAACCGTCTATTGAAGGTAGTTACCTATTTCTTGACTTCGTTGGTGTTAGGTGTGACAAGTCGACTCCAGTCACAGCAATCCTAAATAACTGAAACCTTCAATCCGCCTTTTTTTCTGTCTTACAGCAACTCAGTGGCGACCAGCAAAGGAAGGAACTTGTACTGATAGACCACCAGCGCTCGTGTAGGAGAACTGGCAGCCACTTTTAAACAGGAAAGTGCAATGATGAAACTGGACTATCAAATATTCTTTTTACTCTCGCTCTTCACACACTTTGCTCCCCAACACCACGCTGTGAACTCGGCTGGTGTTTGGTAAAAAACTGTTTTAAAGCAAGGCAGGAAGGAGGTTGCTTTGGAAAAGTATGAGTGGTGTGTTGATATTTCTGCTGTTTTCAAAGTTGTACAATTTCCCCTCTTTCCTCATTCTTCCCGTTGCTTTGAGTTGCGGGGCCAGAGCCCTCAGCAGGATTTAATTTAATGCCTGTAGCTTTGCTTTGGTCCTTGTGAACCGTCTTGAAGGGGGTGCACCGTTTTTCTCCGCTCTGTCTGGAATGATCCCCTGCTATAGTTTCAGCCTGTGATGCATCGACCTCCTTATCGACCCTGTGAGATTCAGTCTGCAGAAAGCCAGCTTGGGTCCGCGGTGAATGCTGCATATTCTGATTGTCCTTCTGTTTAAGAGAAGACACATCATCTTTCCAGAATAACATCAAAACGTGGAGCTTTTAGAAAGACCCCAAACCCTCTGCCTTCTCTCTCCTTCCAGTGAGAACCAACTCATAGCTGGCCCGTCGGTGGGTTTTCAGAGACTAGATGCTACAGGAGGAGAATGCCCGTCTTTCTCCCAGGGACCAGCTGGTGAATTTAAACTACCTGACTTCGGGTTGGCAGCACCACTCTTACTATCTAGCTCAATGTCCAGCTCATCTCATAGATGAGAAGTCCGTTCTATTCCCCTAGGAACGCTGCCTCTTGTCTTGACCACACTTCTTCTGCTTTGTCTTCATTAAAGGAGCCCTGGCGCCACAAAAGCGATCAACTGCAGACCAAAGGGTTGGTGGTCTGGATACCGCAGCCACCCTGGAAGAAAGATGTGACATTCTGCGTCCATAATGACTTTAGCCTTGGGAACCCTATGAAAGCAAAGGCCAGAGTCACTGCTGTCAAGTTGAACCTGACCCAGAGTAACCCTCTGCTGGGTTTCGGAGGCCGTAAATCTTCATGTGAGGAGACGGCCCATTTTACTGCAGGGGGAAACTGATGGATCAGAATCACCAAACTCTCAGCAGAGTTAGTTAACGCAACAGGGAACACACCACACTATGCCCTCGGGCTCCTCCAGGGAAGTTCTACTCCGTTCTACCAGGCTTGTCATGTGTCAGTATTCAGCTCATTGCAATGGCTGGTTTCGTTTGACTTTTCGTCGTGACAGTTCAGCGTGCTGAAATGGGAGGCTCTGGGCTTTTGCCATTATATTTGTAATTCGACTCCTTCAAAGAGAAAGTCCCTAAGAAGGGCATTTCTCCACTCTCGGGTCTGCCTGTGTCATCCACGGCCAAGGCATAACCGGACTGACGTGTAACTGACACCTGAGGGTGTACCCATTAGTGGCTTGTCCACTTAGCGAAGCGATGGCTGCCAACTTTATTAAAGGATGCTAATGAATAAAAATGATTCTCAGAAAACAATAATTAACCTTGAGTATAAAAGTATTAACCAGAGGCAATCAATCACTTTTCCAGGCTTAGTAAACACTCAGGATGCATTAGCTGTCCCTAAAGGAGCAATTAAAGAATTGAGCTTTTCTGTTTCAAACACAAATAACAAAGGGACAGCATGACGCAGCCAGCAGAGCCGGTGTTTGCTGGTGAGAATTAGCCATGCGGTTGCTGAGAGGTGCCGGCTGGCAGGGGACGATGTACTCCAGCAGGTGAGTTCTAGCACTTTCCCAAGCCAGTGAGTCCTGGAAATGCATGACTAACTAAAGACTTCCCCACCATTGCTCTGTTCGACTGATTATTTTTAACGTCTTTGGCATCTTAGTAACAACAGTAGGGACAACTTCCGGCACCCCTTGTAACTCTGCCTTCCATACAGGTGAGAACGATGTGGCCTCTGCCCTCTGAACTTCATGCTGGAGAAATGCTGCCCCTTGGGGCTCGGATAGTTGGTTCACATCAGGTGTTGCTGTTTACCTTGTGTGGTTTAAAACTGAGCCACAGGGAAGTTTTGATCTAGGCTAGAAAAGTGAGAAGGGCCCTCGCCTTGGGGGTTCCACTGGTCTCTGTTAGATCAGGAAGCCTGGCGGTTATGGTTTTTCAATTCTGTTCTACATTTTTCTTCCCCTCTGCCCAGGACCTGTGACTGCGATGCTTTTAGAGAGCTCAGCAGTGGCAGCCAGGCACCGTCTAGTTCTTCTGGTCTAGGTGTCATCGAGGTTGCACTTTGGACAGACCCAGGTTTGCTTCTTTCAGGTCAAAATACAAGTCTTGTGGAGGGATAACTGCGAATTTGAGTCTAGAGTCTGGTAGTTGAATATTTTTTCTACCTGGCAGGCAAAACAAGACAATAAGCTCCAAAGTTGGTTGAACAAAAAGGAATCTTCCTGAGCTTGGAGGAGGTGTGCTTCATGGTGGGGTGAGGTGCATCAGAAGTTTGTCCTAGAACCAGAGTGATGAATGTTGAGTATTGGCTTGATGATAAACTTAGCAGGATTGGGAGAGGAGTCTGTGATAGAATTCCAGGGGACTTCAGGATCCTTTTCCCACCACTGGAAAAAGTAACCAATACTTTGTTAAGTGCCAATGA
The DNA here is from genome assembly GCF_000299155.1 of Elephantulus edwardii. Taxonomy (NCBI): domain Eukaryota; kingdom Metazoa; phylum Chordata; class Mammalia; order Macroscelidea; family Macroscelididae; genus Elephantulus; species Elephantulus edwardii. The sequence continues at coordinate 10,181,366 of NW_006399830.1, read as the reverse complement.
GCCTGTTTTATAACTATCGTCTTTTCTCTATGTTCATAGAGTTTCCTGAGGTATGTGGTTTATTTAGGAAGTGGTTGCCACTCCTGCTTCCAGATTTGAATCAATCTGGGAGTGCCACCAAACACTGTCCATGTTGATAACCATTACAGCATTTGACACACCAGCGGCACAGCGTTCAGCATCACAGCGACTCCAAGGTACTTCAGCATGCAAATTGACAGACCAGTGCTGTACCACCTAGAAAATTGTTAATATAAAGTCCTTTTCATTCTCTCCCTGCCTCCCTCTCTCTATGTATACACACGCATACACACATCAATCCCAAAATCTCGCTGTCATCAAGTTGACATTGACTTTGACTCATAGGCAACCTTCTGCTGAGTTTCGAGGCTGTAAATCCTAGAGGAGGAGATTGCCCATCTTTCTCACTTGGAGTCACTGGTGGATACAAACCACCAAAGCAGCACAGCCTTCAGGCCAGCAGCACAGCACCTGGAGACTCTTGCTGTCTCTTACTGTGTTGAGTATCCCTGACTTCATGATCTTAGACTCCCACAAACCCCACAGAGTTCTAAGTGCCTTCTATGCCCCCAAATCTCCACCTCAGATTTACTTTCAAAATGGTATTTTGATGTCCCACATTGATCAGTTTTTCCTGGGGCCTCAAGCCTGGTATGCGGTATTGTCATTGTGTGTCTTTGAGTCAATTCTTATTTATAGTAACCCTACAGATCAGGGGGCTGGCTTCCCGGTGGGGCAGTGGTCTGGAGGAGCCTGATTTTACAGAGGTTTGATCTTGTTTTCAAGTGAGACATAGGCCCTCTGGCCTGGTTTTAATTGTTTTTGGTCAAACATTCTTCTAAGCGGTATAGCACTGGTCTGTCCATTTCCTGTACAGAGGTAACTCGTGGTTGCTGTGATGCTAAACACTGTGACACTAGTGTGTCAAATGTGATAACGGTCACCCACGGTGGACAGTGTTTGGAGAAGCTTTCCAATTAAAGCAAGCTTGGAAGCAGGAGTGGCATCCACTTCTGAAATAGCTTGCCTCCGGAAACTCTATGAACTTGGAAAAACAATAAAAGCTATACAATTGTTCAGGTCTTTAATTCACAGGGTCACCATGAGTCTCTATGACTTGATGATACTTAATAGTAACAACAACTATAAGTCAGAGTTGATGGGGCTTGATCCACAATCAACACCACTGACACCAGCCAACAGGAAATCAGAAGATGTATTGCACTGGGAAATTCTGCTCTCAGGGACCTCTCCAAAATTCTGAAGAGCAATGTGATGTCTAAGGTTTGAAGACTAAGGTACTCCTGATCCAAACCACAATCTTTAAATTATTTGCTGTGCATCCGAAAGTTGGACAGTGACTAAGGATGACAGAAGAAAATGCCTTTTAGTAGTGGTGTTGGAAAAGAGTGTTGAATATCCCATCCACTTCCAAAAGGACAAACAAACATGTCTTTGGAAAAGATGCAGCCAGGGCTGTTCTTGGAGGTGAGGACAGTGAAACTTCGTCTCACATACTCTGGTCATGTTGTTAGAAGGCAGAGCTTGGAAAATGACATTATGCTCCCAAAGGTGGAGGGCGAAGGAGAGGAAGACCCTCATCAAGGCAGAGTGACACGTGACTGTAACGGTGGCCCGGGGTATGCCACAGATGGCCAGGACAGCACAGGGTCGGCAGGGTGCAGATCTGTTGTTCCAACAACATAGGTCAAAGTCGATCCACCCCCTTGAGTTTCCTGGGCTGTAGTCTTGTCTGGATGGGAGTAGATCTTCAAGTCTCTTTTTCTCTCTCCATGGAGCAGCCAGCGGATTTGAACTCTCAGGATAGCAGCTGAGACTTGGAGCTCTGGTGGCCTAATGGCAAGGAACTATGCTGCAATCCCAAAGGCACGTGGTTCAAGGCCACCAGCTGCTCCTCAGAAGAAGGGTGGGAAGTCTCCTCCTGTGCTATTAACCGCCTCTGAAAACCCGCTGGAGGGTCAGCTGTGGGTCAATTCCAACTCTACGGTAAACAACAAAATACACACTTACATCAGGATGGCAGCCGAGTATGTAACCATAGTGCCACCAGGGCTCCTTATTCCTGGCTTACTTGTTCTCATACTGGTGCCAATTGCTTCTAGTAGTTGGTTGCTGCAGTTCAATGCATTTCCACCTGTCCTGGAATCACAGGTATCCCCAAAGCGGTGGTCTTGACATCCACTCTCACCTTCTAGAACTTAGAGACCCAACATAGTCCACTGCTCTGCATTCTCTCCTGAGATAGTCCCAGAGGCAATGCGTGTGCACATCTTTCCATTCCAGACAACATTTCCTTCCACTTTAGTCAACTGTCTGTTTTCCCCACACTTCTAAGGTCTCTTTATTGAAATCCTAAGGGCAAATAAAAAAGCAACTAGAGAGGTAACTGGCTTTAGGAAGGAGGCCATGCTCCACTGATTAATTGGCACTGAGTTAAAAATAACAAACCACTCTTCTCAAAGTGAACTCACACAGACATGTCCTATTTTTTAAAAATGACTTAGGCGTAACACTTTCTCAAAGGGCACATTATTGAACAGTGATGCTGAGGGTGAATGTCTGTGTCTGTGGATGTCTTACTACGTGCGGACGTAAGCTCTGAGTAATCCCATCCTGTGGGGTAGATGTTACTCTGTTTATATATGAGGAAACGGAGGTTCAATGAGGGTTAATGCTGAGCTCCTGTTCCCACAAATGGTGAATAAGAAAGAAAAGGCTGAACCTCTGCTTAAGCGAGGCTCTAAGACAGGGACTTCCCAAATCATCCTCATGCTATAGAGCTTCTGGACAGGATGATGCAGAGGGCAGACCGCTGGAAACATCAGGTGTGTCAGATCTGTGTCAAAGTAAACAAAGAACCTAATGTGAGGTGAGACAGGAAGAATCATCCCTTCTCTGTTACCTTCCTATTACCCTTGAGGGGGCACAGTAATTCCTGGTCGAGGCAGAAGCATGGTGTCTGGATACCTCATTAGCTCTTATTTGCTTAAGATCTGATGGTGTTTGACAAAAGGATTTGTTTCAGATGTAAAAGCAGCACAATGGAGTTTAGCAGCCTGAGCCTCAGAAAAGCCCCACTTGCAGAAAATGACCATGAGGTCACTGGAGGAAACAAAGAACAGCTTGTTGAAACCCAGGCTGGAACTTGAGAAAGTGCCTGCTTTTCATCCCAGGAAGTATCTTCAATCTCCTCCCCAGATCAATTTTTGCCCCACTTGTGCCAATTTTGACCCATTACTCTGATTATCTCGATTCTTTGAACTAAGGTATGTGAAAGAGATAAATTTCTTTCGGTGTTTGTGAAAAAAAAAAACCACTCGGTACTATGAAAACCATACTGGCTTAAAAAAAAAATCTTTATAAAGCACAGAATGAAAACTACCCAATTCGATATATTCTACATTTTAGTTTGTCTGGAAGCTCAGAGTCCCATTTCATACTCAAGTGCAGAGAATTCTTCTTAACCTCCTTTTCACACAAAATCAAATACCGTCTCTCATGCATGATGCTTGGGGCACCATTAGGGGGCTACGTAGTTGTTAGGGAGCTGCCTTGTTAAACCCAGAGGCGAGACCTCTCTGATGGTTCAAATCCAATAGCATTGGAAATGCCCTGGAGGGTCAGCTGTGAGTCGGTTCCAACTTGATGGCAACGAGTGAGTATTTACCCTTTCTTAAATGATCCTCCAGTCCTTGCATGAATCTTTTAACAGTTTATCCTGTTCTTCTCGGCTGTCGAATCAGAACTGACCCATATCTGAATTGCCAGTGGATTTTCAGAGGCAGTAAATCACATAGGAGGAGACTGCCCTGAGGAGCAGCTGGTGGGCTCAAACCGAGTGCCTTTGGGATTGTAGCGCAGCTTCTTACCACTAGACCACCAGAGCTCCCTCACACTTCATTCCTACTTTATTTTTCCCTTAACATTTTTACCGACTCTAAATTTGCTTTTTGCAAACTGCTTTATCATCTGTGAAAGTCAAATGACAGTGAGGTACACTGAGATGTGCAACACTCAGACCCCCGTGGACATGGTCCTTCCATATAAGGTCCTTGAGAACCCAAACCCCCAACACTCTTCCTTGTCCTCTGCTGGGTCCAGGCGGCTCGGGCCTGACAGTGTTGCCCGTCCCTCACCAGCTGGGTGACTCTGGAACTACTTTCCTGCATTCTCCCTAATTTCCCTAAGGTAGCCAAAATGAGGTCATTCCATTAACAGTGTTCTCAGCTTATTAATAAGCTCACACAGGCAGGCTATTTACATGATTAAATACTTCCCTATACTCAAGAAACTGAGACAAGTTCTCAAGACTGGACTGAGCAGTGACCCTGTGCCCCCTCCCCAGATATATATATACAATCTTCTATGTGGGACATGGGCCAAGATCACTAAGCAGTGACCCTAGGGCCCATCCCTATATATAATCTTGTACGTGGGACACGGACCAGGATCACTGAGCAGTGACCCTGCGCCCCCTCCCTATATAAAATCTTCTATGAGGCACATGGACCAGGACTTCCATCTTTCCCTTCTCTGGAGTTGGCTCCTGAGTCACCTCTAAAGTCCTTCTTATTCCTTATCTCAGAAGGGTTAATGGGCCTTCCATCTACAGCAGTGAAAACAAGCTGAAGCATCCCTGGACACTTCTGGGCTGAGCATGACCACTAGACTCTCTCCCTAACAGTCGACACTACTCTCCAACGCCCCCGGACAGTGCGCTTTCCTGTTGTTGTTGGGTTCTGATTCAGCACAACAGCATGAAAAGTCACCCAGTACTTTGTCACCCTCACGGTCGCTGTTAGGTTCGAGCACATTCTAACTACTGTCCGTTCACCCACTGAGGGCTGTGTTCATTTTCACTGATCATCTACTTTATAAAACCAGTGTCTTTCTCCAGGGACTGTACCCTCCTAATAATGTGTCTGATGTCCTGCCATCCTCACCCCGAAGGAGCACCTTCTTGGCATTTCTTCCAAGACAACTTTATTTGTTCTTTTAGCAAGCTGTGGCATATTCAGAACTCTTCCCTTTGCCAACGTCACAGTTCAAAAGTATACATTTTTCACGAGTCTCCGCTATTCATTGTCCAATTTTCAAACATATACAAGACAACTGAAGATACCGTGGCTTGGATGAGGCGCACTTATTCCTAAAGGTGACACTTTTTCTCTTTGGAGATTTGAAGAGGTCCTCTGCTTGGCCAATTAGCTGCAGCATGCTACGGGGAGAGAAGCTCTTGCTTTAGAGCTGTGCTCAGGAAGCTCTGGTGGCCTAGCGACAAGGAACTGGGCTGCCAGCCTAAAGGAAGGCAGTTCAAATCTACCAGCTGCTCCATTGGAGAAAGATGGGAAGTCTCCTCTCCTGTGACTTAGAGGCTCTGAAAACATGCTGGAGGGTCAGCTGTGATTTGATCCTGACCCGGAAGCAATGCATTTTTGTTGTTTCATAGCTGCTCTATTTTCTGTTTTACATATACATGTCATCTTCCTGATAGGAACATGACTTGTTCAAAGACTGCTATTTTTTCTTACACTTTTACTTTCTCAAATGACCTAATATGTTATATATATTTATTGAAAAGAAAATAGTTTAAAATGTGAAGATGGTTTGCAATGCTGGGTCTGGAATTATTGAGTCCCTCTTTCTCCCCTTCAATCCTGTGAAGAGTGGTACCTCTCTCTCTGTCACTGGATATAGAGAAAGAGCAAAAGGAAGCCTGTTCGATACTCTTGATCGCTTCAATGACTAGGGGACTCTTTCGCCTTCCTTCATTTGTTATGTTCCTTAATTTCTTAAAATATATCTTCTTGTTGATAGTTACATGTCAGTTTTTCCTTGAAGCAATGATGTCTTTTCATTAAGTATATCACATCTTTTGAGTTTTACCGTGGCACATTTTCTTGACTCTTTTCCCTCTGTTCCATCTCTTCTTCAGGTACATAGATAGACAGATGACAGGCAGATAATAGATGGATCGATCTGTGTGTGTGTTTTGTCTAATTATTCCTGTCACTTTGTTCTATTCTGCTTCCTTTTATTTGTTGTTCTTAACTATTTTTTCCATAATATTTAGTGTTATCAGCAATACACATATATTGGAAGCAGAAGTGGCATCCACTTCCTAAATAACATGCCTCCAGAAACTCTATGCTCTTTGATAAATGTCAATAGTTTAGAGGGGCTTCAGGCCTTTTGTTCATAGGGTCGCTATGAGTCATGCTCGACTTGAAGGCAATCAACAACAACAACAACAACAACAACAACATAAGCCGCACTAATTCTGTGTTCTGCCTCGAATCTAGCTTACATTTCTCTGGTGGTTTTATATTTCTTTTCTATTTCCTTCTGGTTTGATTTCTTTCTCCCAGTTTATGTCTTATCTAATTTTTTCCCCTTGCTGTATTTCTTCTATTTCTGTGAGCATTTTGTCCTTGAACTCTGCTTTTATACTATTTCACTGACTTATCGTTTAAATTCATGAAAGTATGTTGACAGTATTCATATCTGTCCAAAGACTATGATTCCTAATTTACCACCTTCCCGTACTCTTTTTGGGTATCATTTCTATGTAGTTCTTCCTTTGATTTTCTTGGGATTACAGTCATCTTTGATGGACGTGAGTTTTATTTGCTTGTTTGTTTCTGTTTTCCTGAATGTACAGTTAACGGACGGATTAGATAAGAAGCTGTAGCTATTATTTGAGGACCCCTGTTGGCATAGTGCATAATTTATTGAGCTGGTAACTGGAAGGTTGGTGGTTCAAATCCACCAGCTACTGTAAAGGAAGATAAGCACAGTCTCCTTCTGGAAAGACTTAAGCAATCTAATGGAGGGTCACTAAGAGTCAGAACCAACTGGGCAGCAGTGGGCTGTACTTGGCTGGGGGGCCGTTACTCAGACCGGAAGTCTTTCTCCTCACACCTCAGGTGTCTACAGGAACAAGGCTGTGGACGCCCCCAGAGAGTAGAACTATGCTGAGTCTCTCCCCACCCAGCCTCCTGCGAGTCTCCCTCACCTGCCCATCGTGGTTAATCGAGGGCACAGCAGAAGGAACGTAGCAAAGTGCACCCATGGTTGTCTCTGTGACACTGTGCTCTCTGAGCCCCGATTCTCCTTTCTGCTTGTCTCTACTTTTCTTTCCAACAGGAGTCCATGCCATTATATCAGGTGTAGGAGGCCGGCATGGCCACTGTGGAGTCGCTGTGGGTGTGTGGGAAAGCTGGCTCGACGTGATAATTTGGTCTGAAGGATAAGAGACTAACTGAAAATGTCACGTTAGTCAAGAGGACCAGAGAGCTCAGACCTGACAGGGCAAAGTGAGCCTGGAAACCAGCGATGTTACCAAGCTCAAACGGACAAAGGGAAATCCCATGAGTCCAGACGCTGATTATAATAAATACCAAAACCTGTCTGCAGGAGGAAGCTAAAATTCTGAGAGTTCCTCCATCGCGCACATAACGATTCCACACCGCTCTCCTAATTCCACATCCCGAGGCCTCTTCTCTCCTTCCTGCCTCCTCATTAGCTCTCCAGCGGCGGTGAGGTGCTGCCTGATGACGCTGTTAACCAGGAGAGGGACTCCCTAGAAGGGAGCTGAGGCAGCTTGCAGGGACAAATAATGAGCTCTGTTTGGGACATGCGTTATGCTGAGTGGAATACCACAGAGGCAGATGCATCACTTCATGCAGCAGCGCCCACTGTGAATGCCACCTCACTCCTGTCAGTAGGAGAGAAGAAATAAAGTTTCTAGAACCTGCAGGTGGCTGAATTTCTCCCAGAATGAAGCACCTAGGGTGGGCACACTCCCCTTCCCATGACTGGGTTCTGTGTGCAAAAGACAGGAACTCCGTCCACCCCCTCCCACTCGGCTGTGCTCAAGCCCTGGTTTAGTCACTGCATCACACAGCTCGCCAGGGCCCTTCCTCTCTCTCACGCATTGTCCATGTCTCCAAGCGAGATGTCCTCAGAAAGAGTTTTCTCCTACTAAGGTGCCCAAAGTACGTGGGAAGGAGCCTCACATGCTGCTTCTGAGACACTTCTTCCCAGACAGCTTTGCTTGTCTTTCTGGCAACCCCTCGATGTTCCATACTCTTCGATGACACCACAATTCAGAGGCATCGGTTCTTTGCTTCTCCTTACTTATTGTCCAATTTCACACACATGATGCAAGTGAACATACCATGAGCTGGGTCACGTGCACCTTACTCTTCAAAGTGACATCCTTGCCCTTTGGCACTTTGAGAGCTCCTTGATGGCAGGCTTGCCCCCTGCAATATGCGGGATGACTTCCTGACTGCTGTTTTCACGCTGCTGGTTGTATGTCCTCATGAAATGAAATCCTGACACTCCCACCTTCTCCCTATTGATCCTGACATTTTTGTTAAAGTTGTTGTTGTGCACCATCGAGTTGGAACCGATCCATACCTGTCCCTCCAGTGGGTTTTCAGAGGCAGTTAATCACAAGGGAGGAGACTGCCCATTCGTCTGTCCGAGAGCAGCTGATGGATTTGAACTGTGTGCCTTTGGGATTGCAGCTCAGTTCCTTACCACGAGGCCACCATGGCATTTGATGATATGTAACTTGAGTGAGTGGGTATGTCCGTGTGTATATGTGAACATGCCAGATATTAATGACTGAGGATTTGCCATCAGACAATAAAAAGGACACATCTTCTTCCTGCTTTATTGAAACTGCCACCCAAGCCTGGAGTGGCTCGTGCATTGCTGTGATGCTATGTCCCTAGTATTTCAAATAATAGTGGGGTCACCCATAGTGGAGTGGAGCTTCCAGACTAAGAGAGATGAGGAAGAAAGGCCTGATGATCTGTTTTTAAAAGTTAGCCAGTGAGGAGCACACAACACATCACAACAGGTCCTCTGTCGTTGGAGACAGTGCTGGAAGCTGAGCCCTTGGCCAGAGGGCACTTGGCACACACGGTGGCCACATGGGACGCTGGCACACCAATGATGGAGGCCCACATTGTAGGACAGGACCACAGCTCCTCCTGTTGCGTGTGGGCTCACCAAGTGTCAGAACTGACTTGCTAGCCACAGGGGCACATCGTTGACCAGCTTCTCCTCTGCACTGTTTTGATTGGCTCTAGAGACTTGAGTTAGGTACCACTGTTACTGTTCAGAACCCAGCGCGGTGGAAGCCAAGTTGATGCTGACCCATGCCGACCCTCCACCGGGTTTCCTAGGCCGTATGTCTTGGGGAGAACCACCCCTCTTCCTCTCATGGGGTGGCTGCTGGGTTCCAGCTCCTGATATTACTATTAGCAGCCCCACTTTGCCCCATACAAACCCTCTGCTATGGGGTCAATTCTGACTCACAGCCACCCTCCACTGGCTTCCGAGATGGTGGGTCCTTATGGAAGGAGACCGCCCATTTTTCTCCTGTAAAGCTGCTGGTGCATCAGAACCTCCAACCCTGAGGTGAGCAGCCTCTTATATCACACATTCCACCACCACAACTCCTTCTGTGCCACCAGGGCCCCTTAAACCACCTATGCCAGCAGCTGCTTGATCAATGCTCATTCCTAGTGAATCCACGCGACAGCATAGCTACCTCACAGAGTTTTCTTGGCTGTAGTCTTGATGTCAGCAGAGTGTCAGATTTCCTCCACAGAGCCCGTGGGTGGGTTTGAACTGCTAACCTTTGGGTTAGCAGCTGAGCTGTTAATGGTTTCGCCTCCAGGTAGCATTAACCTCATTTTGGAGGCAAGCACAGGGCAGGCTGAGGGTGGCAGGAACGTGTAGGAGATCACGGGGACAACGTGGGTGGAGGTCTGAGGGTGGTGGCACCGGGTCTCTGTCCTGCCCTGTGCTCTCACCCACACCCAGCTGTCCTGTGGGCTCTCCGCCTCCACCTCCACCTGGCAGTCCTCCTCCGAGAGCTGGGTTTAACCTGGTTCCCGTGCAGGCAGCTGGCCTGCTGCTCACTTTCTGTCTGCTCGGCGTCTCCTAGGTTCCCTCCTAAGCCCTTCCTGCGCCTGCCACCGATCGCCCCTCTGTTTTCTGTTCTTCCCTGGGCCCCCATCACTCGGGACGAGGCGGGCCAAACCTGTTCACTTTCCTCACAGGGCCTGCTTGCAATTCAGCACAGTTGCTGCACCTTTCAGAAGCGCCAGGGCTCCCAAGGCAGAAGGCTCAGCAGTGACTATTTTTAAGCCCCAGAGTCACAGGAACAGATCCAAAATAGCTCTCCCAGCAAGGGTCAGACGCAGAGCAGAGCTGCGGGCTTAGCGGAAGCGTGACCGGGATGTCAGGAGTCGCGGGGCTGGTGAGTCAGCACGGATGCTCTCCAACCTGCGTTCTTTAGGGCAGCGCGTCTGTGCGGCCCTCTCCCAGCTGACTCGCGGCTGCTCTCAGAAAGCCTCCCTCTGAAGGCTTCAGGCTCTTCTTCGACTCTCTGTCCCTACTCCTCCCATTTGTATCAGGAGACAAAAAGCTGCCAGTCACGTTATCACTTAGTTAAATGCAGGGATAACATTGTGTAAGAGTTTCCAAACACAATGGCTTATTGCCAACAGATGGACAGATGGACAGTAACTAGAACATGACAGGTGCATGAAGTGGGCTGTTACTCAGCCAAAAAGCCGAAGAGAGGTAGGAGGAGGTGGGGAGATGGGTGGATTGCAAGCCTCTGTCACTAGCTGCCCTGGAGGGCCCCTCAACCTGCGCATCTGTCGGGGCAGTGGGGAGAGACACCCCTGGGAAGTACCTGCAAAGCCAGGATCACTCCCTGTAAAACACACATTGGTCCTGGGGCTGGGGTTGTGCAGCCCCACTTGGTCTCAAGGAGAAGGATTCCTCCTTCTAATCACCCATGAACGCATTCACTCCTCAACGCCATCGAGTCAGAGTTGACTCATAGCTGGCCCCTCAACAGGCTGGTCAACGCTGTAAGTGGCACAGGAGCAGAACAAACAGAAAACCCAGACCTGGCTTGTAAGAGGTGGTCCTGCCTATCTAGACAGGGTTGATAGGTGAGGCCTTAACATTATCTGTGCCGTGTGGACAGGCCAGGATGCAGCAATGCACCCTGATAAGGGGCACGGGGACCATTCTGGCCCCGAATCTGCCAGACTAATCGAATTCTTGACACTGCCTGTGTTTGATTCCCTAGCTCTAAGCCACTACTGAAAAGATGCACGCTTTATCAATGCTGCGCGTGCTTTTATTTAACAAAATGCTACAGTCATGCACTCAGTGCTGTTTCTCCAATAATGGAGGCTTGAGTCTGATTTACTCCGTGTTCCGTGTTCTGAGGCCATTTGCTACACTCTACTACACTAACTGAAAGACTGTTCGTTGTGAGTTGATTGTGCCTCACAGGGGCCACAGACGTGCCAGGGTGCAACTGTGCTCCGCTGTTACCTTTGTTACCAGTCAACAAACCAACAATCAAACCACATGCCACTTGGTTGATTCTGACTCATGGCAACATGTGTCCTACAAGAGTAGAAATGCTCCGTGTCAACAGAAGCAGATAGCCAGCCCTTTCTTCTGCAGTACGTCTGGGTAGGTAGGAGCCTCCCACGTCCAGATTAGCAACAAACCAGTGAGCCACTCAGGGATCTGACACTATTCAGTGCCTTCTGACCACACAGACACCAAAGCACAAACCCACAGGCATCGACCCATTGCCTTTGTGAGGCTGTACATCTTCACTGGAGGAGAATTGCTCATGTTTGTCTGTAGAGCGCAGGTGGATTTGAACCGCTGACCTTTTGGTCCACAGACTAATTCTTTAGCAGCTACTGCTACAGTGTTGTTAAGAGACCCTTTTGGGTGAGCTCTGATGGCCTAGTGGCAAGAAGGTGTACTGCGATCCTAGAGGTGCACGGTTCAAATCCACAAGATGCTCTGCTGGAGAAGAAGGGGCAATCTCCTCCTGTACCAGTCAGATCTGATTTGATGGCGTGCGCGCGCACACACACACACACACACAAAATTAAGAATTTTTTTTTAAAAGAGATCCTTTTGGGGCTGTTTTCTCATGAGGCAGAAGCAGAGTGACTGCACCTCACCCTAGCTGGGGAAAAACAGTGCCTACCAAGTTTCAGCTTGCAATGACTTTGTGAAGGGTAATCATTTGCTAATGCAAGTCTGACCTAGGGCCTTGATGGAGGGCGCCAGTGGGGAAAAGCTGTGGAGATGGGGGGAATGGCTGAGGGTGGAGGGGAAGATGTTTGAAATTCAAATGCACCCTTTTAGTGCTGCCCATTAATGACTGCCTGCCCTGGGGAAGACCCAGCTCCTTCATTAGTGAAGTAGCCAAGATAATAGAAGAATCAACACAGCCTTAAGTGATGATTCCACTAATTGTTCCTCACTGCTGGGGAGGCTTGGCCTTAAAATATAGAGGCTGAATCTCCCAGTTGTCTAAAGCTCTGCGCCTTCCCCCAGCCCCCACCTCCTGCAGCTCTTCTCCAAGCAATGCGCTCTCTCTGTTCAGGACGCAGTGGGTGTTACTGACAGACAAGCCTGGGAGAGATTTTCTGAACTGGAGACCCGGGCTTTCCACATTTCCACGAGGTTGCCTGTGTCGCAGCTTCCTTTCTGGAAATCGGGCTCCCACTGACATCAAAAAGACTCCTTCTCAAAGCGCAGAGACACCGCAGGGCGAGCAGCGTGGTCTCCCTGCTGCTGCTGAGCTTCAGCCCAGGATGCTTTCTCCGAGATTAAACTGGGTTAAATGCCCCCTTCCAAGCGAGCCCGGAAAACCCCCCACGCCAGGTCTTTCATGCGTCAGAGCTCGTGCGAGGGGCGAGCCTCAAAGCCTGGCCTAATTCTAAATTTAGAGAAGTCATTTTACCCGAGCACGTGGCCACGTGGGGGATGTGTCTGGTCCTTCCGCTGTCGGAAGAGCTGGCCGGGGAGAAGAGGGGCTGCTGCTTCGGGGTCTGGGCTCGTTGGAGGATGTCATGTGGACATTTCCTGATGAAAAGAGCAAAAGTAACCGGAGCCCAGCGTAAAATGTCAAGTCATATCGTCAGTGGACACCTGACGTGATCTTTGCTGTCCTCTCCTGCTCTTAATTCAAGCGACGTTACATGTGCTATGACAACGGGAGACCCTTGGGAACGGGCGGCTTGGTCTCTAAGCTGTGGCTCTCTCCGGATAGTCAGTTATCCTTCAAGGAGGGCTTCTTCTCTGGAGGTCTGTTTATACCCCATGCGGGCCACAGAGAAGAAACACAAGGCAGCTCACAGCCGACTTGTTGTCAGGTACCCTGGACTCTCTGACCCTGTGAACAACACATCTGAGTGCTGGCCTATCCTGTGCCATCCTCATGATATCTGACACACTTGAACCCACTGAGTCACCGCGTCAACCCAACCTGTGGATGGTCTTCCTCTCTTTTGCTGGCCCGTACTCTTCCAAGCATGATGCCCCTTTCCAATGAAGAACCTCTCCCAGTAACATGTCCAAAGTATGAGAGGCAAAGCTTTGTCATGCTGTCCTTGAAGGAGCACAGGCTTGTGAAGCCCCCAAATCCCACTGCTTCCCAGTGGATTGAGACTCACTGAGACCCTCCATCTGGTTTTTGAGACTGAAAACCATAATGGGAGCAGAATGCTCCCCTTTTCTCCCCTGGAGCATCTGGTAGATTTGAACCACCAACCTTCTGGTTAACAGCCAGTATGTTACACGCCATGGCACCAGAGTTTCTTTTGTGTGTTTCTGGCCTATTTTAAACACCTGAGAAAGCTTAATAGTTATCTAAGGTAGATAGAGATATAGGTATAGATATGGATAAAGACACAGAGACATAAATTCAGAATGGATAGTTTGCCTCAACAGGGCCACACACACGGTGCAATGAAATATGAGGTAACTCTGTTAGGGGTCAAATGAACTTGACTCATCCTGACTTGGGTTCTGTTCTCTCTCTTTTAATTAAAAAAAATCATTAGCTATCACTGGACTTAATTCCACTCATCAGTGATGCCCCTCAATCAGAGGAAGACCCTCAGTCAGACGGATTGACACGATGACTCAATGGACTCAAGTGTGTCAGAGAGGAGGAGCCCTACTGGCCTAGTGGTAAGAAACTGCATGGCAATCCCAAAAGCATGCGGTTCAAATCCACCAGCCGCTCCAGGGGAGAAAGATTGGCAATCTCCTCCTGTACAATCTGTTGTTGTTGTTGTGACTCATAGCGATCCTGTGTACAACAGCTCTGAACCCTGCTCTATACTGCGCCAATTTCCTTGTTTCCAACACACTTGACCCATTACCATTACCTCAGTCACAGAGTCAATCAATCTCATACAGGGTCTTCCTCTCATACTATCCTCTACTTTCCGAGCCTAAGGTCCCTCTCAAACGACTGGTCCCTCCTGGCAACATGCCCAAATTACATGACACTGAGCTTCAAAATCTTTGCCTTCAAAAGGGTAGCCTGGCTTCACCCTCTCCAGGACAGACATGTTTGTTCTCTTAGCAGTCCATAGCATGTTCACTACTCTTCTACAGTACTATAACTCAAACGCACCAATTCTTCTATCATCCAGCTTTCTGAGACATAGCAAGTAATTGAAAAGACCATGACTTAGATCAGGTGCACCTAAATCTCTAGACTGGCACCGTTGCTCTTCAGTACTCTGGAGAAGTCCCTGATAGCAATTTTTCCCCATGTAATTATTTTGATTTCCTGGCTGCCGGTACTGAGAATGTTGATTGTGGAACCAAGCAAGCTGAAGCTCTTAACAATCTCAATCTCTTCTTCATCATGATGCTGCCAATCGACCCAGTGATGAGAATCTTTGTTTTCTTCATGTTGACCTTCAATTCATATTGAAGGCCGCAGTCCTTGACCTTCTGCAGGCCTTTCTCAGTTTCACCAAGCAAGACAATGTGTGCATAACATAGGTTGTTGATGAGTCTTCCTCCCATCCTGATGCCACATTTACTGCCTCTGAAAAACCTTCTGTACTGTTCCTACTTGATAGCACATAACAACACCATCATGCTTGGAAAAGGAGAGCGTCAGTGAAAGAGAGGGAGGCCCTAAATGAGACGGATTGACGGAGTACAACAGTGGGCGTGAGCATGGCGAAGACCATGGGGATGGCACAGGACAGGCCAAGGCGCCAACCTGTTGTTCAAAGGGTCCTACATATTTAAGTCGCCTTGATGCCAACTAGCTGCGTCCTGACTCTCCCGTGTTGAAGAGCAGGTGTGATTGGCAGTTGCATGGCGTGTCTATCAGCAGCCCTGGAGTCAGCTCTGACTCACAGTGGCCCTGCGTGGAACAGAAGGAAGTCTTGTCCAGCGTGCAGCTGTATTTGAATGGCAAGCTGTGGCCACAGTGCGGGTCTTCTCATTGTAAGTCTTCCTTATCCTCACTGGTCTCCACTTTACAAAACACGATGTTCTTCCCCAGAAACTTGTCGCTCTTGGTGCTGCTGCTAGAGAAAAGGAAGCCAGCGCTGGGCAACGTCCTGGGCTCCCTGGGATCTTCCTGGCTCATCTCTGAAAGATCACCAGGCCCTTCTTCCTAGTTCGTCTTCGCCTGGAACCTCTGTTGACGCCTGTCCACCACGGGTGACCCTGCTGGTGTCTGAGACACTTAGTGACAAAGCTTCTAGCATCACAGCACCAGGCAAGCCACCAGCGTCAAAAGGACAGGTGGTGGCAACTGTGCACGCATTAATGCAGCACATGGGCAAGGCCAAAATAATGCGTGATTAGGCGGCAAACACTGTCAATTAGATAGGATCCAAGGGGGTTAGGGGAGCCCATGCCTCCTGCTCCCCAACTAACGGGGCCTTGGGGAAGGAGAACGATATGAGGCTTGGTGACGCAGAGGGTTGGGACGAAAGAAGCAGACATCCAAGGAGACGGGTTGACACCGTGGTTGCCACAATGGGCTCCAGCCTGGCAGAGATGGCGAGGGTGGGCCAGCACCAGCAATGTTCTGTTCCGTGTTGCAGAGGATGGCTGTGGATGGGAGCTGACTGGATGACCCTCAAAGCAATGAGAAAAAATTATGGCCAAACCAAGGATTAAATGGCTGCATTAATAGAGACCTGTTCCTGCAGTGGTTTTCAGTGCATGGAAAATGCAGATGTTGACGGTTTTCTGAACACCCTTGTGTGTGCTGGAGGCAAGCCTTGGATGTATGTGTCTCCCTTATAACCCGGGGTTCAAGGTGCAGGGCTTTGATCAAATTGCCCAGTGATTCTGTCATGAACTGCACTGCTTTTCCCCTCCCTCCAATACATTGCTGATGGTAACAAGGGAGTTATTTTCAATCAAGGCATGCTACAATGAAAAAGATTTCTCCTAACATTGTGATCCCTTCTTCTGAAATCCATTTCAGATTGGCGGATAAAATGTGATTATATTTACACTTCCCTGACACAATTCAGGCAGCAAAATAACAGCCTGCCGGAGACATTTTTCTTCTTCATATTTAGATCTGTCAGAGTTGTAGTGCTAGGGGAGCGGGGAGGGGGTGACAGCAGCATCTGGGGCCGGGCTATGTTTTTGTCGGCTCACAAATAGAGACGTTCAGTGCTCTGTCTCCCAGGTCCTTGAATGGCGCCTGTGCTGACTTCCAGTGTGGTGATGGGGTGCTAATCAACGGCTCTGTGCAAACGTAGCTTCTCATTTTTGCGCTGACACAGTGCACTGGTTATTTTTTGACGTAATACTTCAATTAGTTTGTGTTCATTAAGAGAGGCACCAATGCATGACTTCTCAGTATTTTTTCTGTATGCTTGCAATTTATATTAAGAATTTGGGATTCTAGATTGTAAGGCTAAGGTGGTACATGGAATAAAGTAGAAACAGGGGTGTGGATGTGTGTGTCTGTGTGTGTCTGTGTGTGTGTGTGTGTGTGTGAGAGAGAGAGAGAGAGAGATAGAAAGATAGAGATAGAGAGAGAGAGAGAGAGAGAGAGAGAGAACACACTTATATTGATATTATGCAACTCATTCAACTTTTCTACCCCAATATCCTGATTTAGAAAATAAGTGAGTTGGTTTAGGGATGCATCAAGGTTCTATATGTGTTATTAAAGAAACAAAACAAAAATAACCCATTGGAGGCCCAACTATGAGTCTAGTTCCAACTAGACAGCACAACTGTGCTTGCTTATAAAGAAATGAGGGATAAATATACACTCAATGCCTGACTGGTTCAAGGCATTGATTCTAACTAGTAGGTAGAGAGTTGCACTGTCAACCCAAAGGCAGGTGGTTCGAATCTACCAATTTCTCTGTGGGAGGAAGATGGGAAAATTGCTACCATGCAGTCCAGAAACCCACTGGAGAGTCAACTAGGAGTTGGTTCTGAATAGACAGCGTATTTTAGCCTGTATATCCAGAATAATTTTAAGGGCACTCCAGCACAATGCAGCAGCATCCAGAAGTTTCCAAAGTGTCCAGAACCTTCCAGTCTTGTACAGCACCTGGTCCTTGATAAAAACATATCACCATACATACCAACAGGAGCAAATGGCCAAAAGTCAAAAGCGGGAGAAGACCCAAAACAGAGTAAGGAAATAGACCTGCATTTCAAAGACATGGACTTTGAAATAATTGTGATTTGTATGTTTAAGAAAACATATACAAGATGGAGAATTTCAACAGAGAATTGGAAAAAAAGAGAAATGCTAGGAAAAAAAGTAATAGCAAGAGCTAAATTATTGAGGAGTAATATTGTCAGTTTGAGGACTAAAATACATCTGATTCAGGCTCTAGTGTTTCTGATCACTCGTTGTGCATCTGAGAGCTGGAAAATGAATAAGAACGGCTGAAGAAGAATTGACGCCTTTGAGCTGTGGTGTTGGTGAAAAGTGCTGAAAATCTCATGGACGGCCAAGAGAACAAACAAATGTCTTGGAGATGATGCAGCCAGAGTGCTCTTTGGAAGCAAGAAAGATAACTCTTTGTTTCACAAATTTTGGGCATGTTGCTAGAAGGGGCTGCTCCTTTAAGAGGGACATGATGCTGGGAAGGGTGGAGGGTCAGCAAAGGAGAGGAAGACCCTCACGCAGGTGGACTGACACGGTGACTGCAGCAATGGGCTCTTGGGTGTCGGGAAGTGTGAAGATGGTACGGGATTGAACAGGGTTCAGATCTTTTGTTTATAGAGTTGCTATGAGTCGTATTTCAGTTGACAGAATCTAGTAACAAAAACAAGCAAAAGCTAAATGTAAAATTTTAGTAGATTAAAAAAAATAAAACAGTAGATTAGACACAGCAGCAGACAGGCTTAACATATTGGAAGGCAGAGTAGCAGAAAAATGCTGAGAAATCGCACATAAGGTCATGTGACAATTTTAAGACATGGAAAATGGTCCCAAATCCATGACACTAGATCTCCAGTAGGAGAGAATGACAATATTTGGGCAGAGCAATATTTGAAGACACAGATGCAGAAAACTGTCTTGAGAAAACAAAAGCACACATTTAAAAAGCTTTACAGCTTCTTGTTGTTTGTTGTTATGTGCCATCGAATCACCTGTGACTCACAATGTGTACAGCAGGTCTGAACCCGGCCCCATCCTGAGCCAGTCTCAATGTTCAATACTGATCTTCAGCACCACAATTCAAAGGCATAGATTCTTCTTCTAACATCCTTAGTAATTGTCCATCTCTCTGATGCATAGCAAATTATTGCGAAGACCATGATCTGGAGCAGGTGTACCTTAGTCTTTAGACTGACGTCATTGTTCTTTAGCACTTTGGCAAAGTCCTTAACAGCAGACTTCTCCTATGCAACTTGTCTTTTGATTTCCTGATTGCTGATGTCAAGAGTGTTGATTCTGGAGCCGAGCAAGCTGAAATTATTAACAAACTCAATCTCTTCTCCATCCATCATCGTGCTGCCAATTGGCCCAGTTGTGAGAATCTGTGCTTCTTGATGTTAAGCTTCAATCCATATTGAAGACTACAGTACTTGACCTTCTGTACGTCTCCCTAGCAAGCAAAAGACAAAGAATTCTATGCCTAGACGCATCACACTCAACCTAACCCAATGCAAGTAAGTCAATGCAAAACCATTTTGACCCTCCATTGGGTTTCAGAGGCTGTAAATCTTCACAGGAGGAGAATACCTACATTTAGCACAAGGACCAGCTGGTGGATTAGAACTCCTGACCTTTCATAAGCAGTGCAACACATTGTAGCCACCACTTGAGCTCCCTGGCATGTCATAATAAAGCTTCACAACACTAAAGAGAAACTTTTAAAGAAGCTGGAGAGGAAACACACCACCGTCAAAGGTACAACAACAGAGAGACAGAAGAGTGGTTTTTTTAAAAACAGAAATTCTGGTAGTTGGAAGACCATACTCGTCCTCGAGTTGGAGCCAACTCATAGCTGAGCCTCTTTGGGTTTCCGAGGATGTAAACGGAATAGAAGGAGACTGCCCAGCTTTCTCCTAGGAAGGACTGCCGGCTCTATCCCATCTTCCTATGTGGATTTGAACCACCAGAGAAGAGCAGTCTTTGGGGAAGCACCTCCTTACGGACAAACACCCCCCTTCCCCAGAGCTCCCTAACAACAATGAAATGTACCTTGTAAAGGTCCAGGAGAAATGGATATCTAATCTGGAATTACATACTTAACAAGACTATCCTTTAAAAGGGAAAGTTAAAGAGATACTTTTTCAAGTCTCCAGTGGAACCTCACTAAGGAGCCTTGCCAGGAGACCTGGTGGCACACTGTTTAAGCAATCCCATCGCTAACTGAAAGGCTAAGATGGTCTGACCCACGGGCCACTCTGAGGGAGAGAGATGCAGCAGTCTGTTCTCAGAGGACAGCCTTGAGAACTGTATGGGCAGCTCTTCTCCCCTGGGGTCGTAACGAGCCAGGATTGACTCGATAACAACAGCTCTGTTTTGTGTTGAGAACCCCTGATGGTGCAATGATTGGACACTCGACCACTAATCTGAAGTTTGGCAGTTCAAATCCACCTGGCAAATTACTCCTACAAAGTCCACAGCCTCATAAACCCTGTGAAGCATTCCTGCTCTGTCATAGACGGTCTGGTTCCCTGTGGGTGAGGAGTCATGCTGTCAACCCGAAGGCAGGCAGTTCTAAGCCACCAATTGCTCTGAGGGAGGCAGACGGACAGTCTGCTCCTGGACAGCGTATACTCTCTGACAACCTGCTGGAGCTCAGCAGGTCTGCTGGTAGATCTGCCGGTTCAGTGGCAACAACAACAACAACAACAACAACAACATGAATAAGGACACCGATGTGTTAACACTGCATAACAATGGCCCCTCTTTAAAAAAAAATACTAGAGGAGCTTTACAGGCAGATGGTAAATGATCCCAGATGGAAACACAATTATGTAAAGTAATAAAAAAGAGGGGGGAACCTCAAAAGGGTAAATATGTCAGCAAAATGAATAAATGTTTTAGGAATGTATGTAAATTTATAATTTATGTTGAAATTTAAAGGATTCCAAGAATAGCTAAGGAGATCTTATAGAAGAGCAAAGCTGCAAAATGAGAATATTACACACCAAGATTTATTACCAGCCTGTGCTTATTAAGACAATTGGTGAGGGAGTAAGGCTAGACAAACAGAATAAAAATAGGACAACAACAACAAAAAAATACCAGTCCAGAAACAAGCCAAAACTCACACATCTTAGTTACTTGATTGATGATAAATGGACCACTGCAATATTCTAGAAATAGTGCGGTACAGAAAGGGAGTATTTAAATGTTCATTAAACAAATGAAAAGCTGCTCACTATTAACAGTTAACAGGGAAATGCACATTAGAAAGATGAGATACCATTGCATACTTTCAATATTAAATATTAAAGAGAGAGAAAAACTGGGTGGCACGGGTGTGTGAGTTTTCAGAAACCGCCAGGAACGGAGTGCACGGGCACAGCCACTCTGGGGAAAGACCCATTAAGTATGGAGAAGAGGAGGAGATCCTAGTGGGCTTGCGTGTTAAGAGTTGTACTGCTAACCAAAAGACCAGAAGTTCAAATCCACCAGCCACTCTGAGAGAGAAAGGTGGCATGATCACCAGGAATTAGGGAGACTGGGACGAAGTCTGACCCTTACCATTTGACCCTTAAGAGTAAAAAAGGGTCTCCCCCCCCAGGCGTTAAAGTAGGAGGAGGAAGAACAAGTCAGCAATGCATTTGAGCATGGTGGAATTTGGGGCAAGGTTCACTCTGTCATTTATGGTGTCACTGTGGGTTTATCGTCAACCATCACATCGGCCTGAGAAGATATTTATACACTTCTGATGGGCACATATATATGCACAATTCCTAATGATCTCACCTGATTCCTTCTCAGCCCACCCATACTAGACTGCACCCCCAAAAGCAAGCTGTCTCCTTTCACAGCTCACCCCACCCTCTGCATTCTGTGACTTCCATGCTCAAGTCTTCATCCTATATGAGCCTGTTCCTTTCAGGGTGTTTCTTGCACTCCATTTGCCTCATAGAGACAAAACCAGACAAAACCAAACCAAACCAAACCAAACCAAAACAAAACAAACCAAAACAAACCAAACCAAAACAAAACCAAAAAACAAACCCAATCCAAAGAGCAAAACACTGTGAAAAATCTATCAAGCTGGTTGTTGGAATTCATGAGAGCTTGTCTGGCAAAAAAATTTAACATTTCAGAGGCTTTAGGGAAAATTGTGTCAGGACAGAGGATTCTCAGGGTAATGGATTTACCTCTGTTCCGTGTGGCTGTCTTGGTTATTAGAGCTGCAGGTTGTTACTTAAAGATAAACGTTTCAGTCTGATTTAGCTTCCACATTGCCTCCGAGAATCACGCACACTCCCAGAGGCAGGAGGGCAGTTGGGGCAACATAAATGAATGAAGCATGTCGATGAGTTAAGTAAACACCCACGTCTCCGCCCACTCGAGAGCCATGTGCCTGGCTCGGTCACGGGAAAGGTCCTGTTGGTTGTGGTCGTTACATGCTGTCCTGTCAGAACCAACTCATAGCTGACCCTTCAAGTGGGTTTTCAGAGGCTGTAGGTCATGCAGGAAGAGATCGCCCTTCTATCTTTTTCAGAGTAGCTGCTGGATTCGAACCTTTGGCAGGAAAGAACACTTGCAGGGCCGGCTGCAGTGTCACTGAGGAGCTACTCTTGAAGCTTGCCAGGCCTGCAGGTAGGATGCATGACTGGAGACTCAGGAACAAAGCAATTTTGCTGTTGCTGCTGTAACGTTCTGCTAGGTCAGTGACTCTGGGCAGCCCAGGCACACGGGGCTCAGACTGCTTTGAGCCAGAGGATTATCATCTGAAGGTTGGTCTTTACCAGGCTCTGAAAGGGGCCTGGTCTCCAGCTGAGCGACTCCTGGATTCCAGGCAGCAGAATGTCCTGGGGGGAGGTGGGTGTGCATTCTTTGAAGAGGCAACTTCAGCATCAGAGATGGAGGGGTGCTGAGATGGGCGGCTGGTGACTGAGCCAGGCAGATGCAGCTCTCTCCAGCTCTCTGGAACCAGCTGGGACACACACTTGATCTCCAGGAAGGTCCTGCTGGGATGACAGCTGAAGGCAGCCAGGGGCTCAGCAGGGCCCTGTCACTCAAGTTCACTGAATGGAGCCAGATAACGTGGTGGGTGGGCAGGGTACGTGGCCCAGTTCTCCCTCCACACAGCTGCCCGGAGCCCACCCCAGCCTTTGGTCTCCGCCTGAGTGCACGTCCAGGGTGCTGGATCCTGTGGTCACACGGAGAGGAGTCCCCGCTACACTAGGACAGACTGCGGTGGAGGCCCACGGACAATGAGACCGCCCCCCGTAACTCCTCACCCGTTACAGGAGCTGCTGGCCCCGAAGGGGGGGGGTTCCACACTGCTGTCTCCCCATTTCCCACCAGTGCTGAACTTCCTTGCCATGAGCTCCATGTCATAATGTTACCTAAGAGCTGCAGACTTTTATTTGATATGAAAGGCTCAACAGAGCTGCCTCGTGTGCCGAGCACCCTGAATTCACTGATTATTCTCAGCACACAGGGAGGGCTGTATCGAGAGCCCTGTTCTCTCTCGCTGCTCCGTCAGGGGGCCACTGAGAGTTGTGCTCTTTCTCTGGGGAACGGGTATCCTGGCAGCCGCCCAGTTATTCTGGCAAGACAGGGTCCCTATCTTCCTCCTCATGGGCACGTGGTGAGATGATGTGCTTGTGTCCGTTTTCATCAAAACCGATGTTGCGGGGTTGATGTCCATGCTGAGTGACCCTACAC
Source organism: Elephantulus edwardii (assembly GCF_000299155.1). Taxonomy (NCBI): domain Eukaryota; kingdom Metazoa; phylum Chordata; class Mammalia; order Macroscelidea; family Macroscelididae; genus Elephantulus; species Elephantulus edwardii. The sequence continues at coordinate 10,158,124 of NW_006399830.1, read as the reverse complement.
GTGTCAGAGTGCACTGCGTGTCACTGGGTTCTCAAGCGCTGATTTCTCGGAAGTTCACCACCAGGCTTTTCTTCCAAGACACCTCTTGGTTGGCTCAAACCCTTGATCTTTTAGTTAGCAGCCAAGAGTGTCAACCATTTACATTGTGGGGTAAATGTGCTGGGCTCCAAACGGAAAGGTTGGGGTTTGACTTAACCAGCAGCTCCAAAGGAGAAACACAGGCAGTTTCGACAGCTTGGCAAAGCTGATGAAGGGTCACCATGGGACAGAAAACACACAGCGGCAATGGGACAGACAGGAAATGATGCCCAACGTCACAGTGGTTAAAGGCTGAGCTGCTGATGGAAAGGTCAGTGGTTCAAAGCCACCAGCTACTTCGTGGACCAAAGATGTGGCAGTCTGCTTCTGTATAGATGATGGCTTTGGAAAGCATGTGGGCGCTCGTCTCTGCCTGGCAGCATCACCAGGAATCGACGCGACAGAAGCAAGTCTACTTTAGTTTTGGGGATAGACCAGAAAATTGGAGCCTGCAGCTGGCTTGTGTCAATTGAGATCCCATCTAAGGTCTATGTAATTTCTTGTGCAGTATCACTTGTTATTGTTGTTGTTATGTGCCGTGGAGTCACTTGTGACTCATAGCGACCCTATGTACAACAGCCCTAAACTCCGCTCTGTTCTGTGCCAATCGCACTGTCTCTGACACTCTTATCCGAATTATCCCAGTCACTGAATCAATCCACCTCATAGAGGGCCTTCCTCTCCTGTGCTGTCCCTCCACCCTCCCAAGCATGATGTCCCTCTCCAAGGACCGGTCTCTCCTCACAACATGTCCAAAGTATGTTAGACGGAGCCTCAGAATCCTTACCTCCAAGGAGCCACCCGGTTTAACCGATAGTAATTTGAGGCCAAAGCCCTTTAGGAGCCATTCTTGTTCCCTGAAAGTGTATTCTCTGAAATATCTGTCTTCACCTCCATACCAGCTCAGAGGCAGTGCAAGTCGGGTACTCCGTGGAAGGAAGAGTGGGGAAACTTCATCTAACATATTTTGAGCGTGTTGCTGCAAACATCAGTACTTGGAAAAGGATATCACACTTGGGAAAGCAGAGAGTCATCTAAAGAGAGGACCGTCACCAAGAACGCCTGACGCGGTCACTGCAGCAATTGGCTTGCATATGGACGACTGCGGGAGGGCACAGGATAGAGCGCGGTTTCTGTCTGTTGTTCATAGACTTGCTATGAGTTGGAGTCCACTGGATGGTGCCTACCAGCAGCAAGCCCAGAGGGTGCACGTTTAGGATTGCTTTCAAGTGCACCACTTTCCTTCGGTCTTCCAGCCGCCCACAGAGGACAGTGTTGTCGATAAATCCCCATCCTCCCCAACTGACTTTCGATACCACCTTCATCAAACAGCACACTTCCAAATATAAATCTGACATTTTTATTCTGGATCCCATCCTGTGTGATGGATTGGGTTTATCCATTGCCCTTTTATGTAGCAGTACATAGCATAACTGACGGTAATATAAAGTCGAGTCTATTTTTATTAGCTTCTTTATTATACTTTTTAATACATGAGGACAAGTCCCATTCCTTTCTTTCTGGCATGTGTCTATTTTAAAACCCAATTGTTAAAAAAGATTCAGTCATTTGAATTTTAAAAAGGAATGGAGACTTGTCTATACACTAGAATCCTCCAGGATATTTTAGAGTTTTACAACCTCTGGCCACCCCTCAAACCAACTAAATCAGGGTGCTACATTTTTTTATAAGACAGAAAGAAAAAAAAAGCAAAAAGATATTTGCCACCAAGTCACGTCTAATTCTTAGTGTTTCAGATCAGAACCGTGCTCCTTAGATTTTTTCATGACTGATTTTGCCTTCTAAAATGATTTTCTTTAGAATTCTTATATTTTAATGTATCTTTTATCAATATTGTATTTGATTTTATTAATTATAATTTGAGTGAAAGCTTCTGAACCAAATTGATTTTGCATTCAACCATTCATACACATTAACGTGAATTACAATACCTATAGTGCAATCTCACTCTTCCCACTTCCTCCCTGTGGTTCTCACTTCCACTAATCCTCTGTCTTACCTTCCCCTACCTCCTGAGCTAGATCTCTTGGAAAGTGCTTGTCTTTTAGTCTTATCTGTTGGTTATTCTAAGGAGTGAATGTCTCCTTTCTATTAGTGTTCACTTTACAGGACTGCATTTTGTTTAGCTGAAAGCTGAGCCTTGAGAGTGACTTTTGTTGTAGGTTCGAGGGGTGACTAAGGGCAAAAGTCTTAGTGGTTCCCACAAATCTCCATAGGACCAGTAAACTGGCTTTTTTATGATTTTGGGTTTCATTCCATACTCATCTACCTCTGTCCAGGGTCTTTTGCTGTGATCTTTTTTAGAATGCGTGGTCAGCAGTGGGAGCTAGGCACCACTTAGTTCTTCTCGACTCAGATCAATGAAAGAAAAACACTCAACTTCCTTGATAGTTTATTTCTGAAAATCCACCAACCAAAAATCCAGCACACACTTTTATATACCATCTAACCTGAAACCGATGGTGGGGCTGACACAGAGCTTGGCGGCATTCATTTTCTGGTGCACATGGTCATAATGAGTTGAGGTGACTGGACAGCTCCCAACACCACCACCCCACAGCTATGGAAAGGACTAAATGGAGCCTCAGAAAGAACAAATGGCATGGAAAAGCTGCAAGAAGCTCATGGAAGTAGCATGGACGCTGCTCCTGCGACCATACTCTGGCAAGGGGTACAGGTGGGGCTGGGAGAGTGGAGTGGAACACAGTGGAGTGTCCAGCTATGAAGTGGGGCAGTTTAAGCATTGAGAGTCAGCCTGATAGATGAGACAAAGCTCATTGGAGAACCTAGAGTGACTTGAAGGACGGAGCAGATAGCCTTCTGAGACGATGTGAAGGAGCTGGAGGGTGGAATCTTGGGAGGGACTGGGAATCTGGCACTTTCCCAGCTCTCTAAGTCTACACCCTCCTCACCTTTTCAATTTGTTTCCAAGGACACTGTTCTAGAAGTGGATTGTCCTGTAAACTCCCAGAGCTCATAACCTCATTCTCAGATTGTTTTCCACTTAGCACTTGGACTATCTAGGGCTCCTGTGCACAGGCTGACTCTTGTAGACCACGGTCACCTGTCTTGGGTTCCTCTCCTTCGAGCTCCTGCCCTGTTAAGCCCTTCTTTCTTTTTCAGCCAGGACACATCTCATAATTGACGTGATGTAGGTTTTGAAGGAAGGAAATCTCCATGGCTTTCTCTCCAGAAAGGCTCATTGTCTCAGGAGAGATCTACTCACGGTGAGTGGGTCAGTCGAGACAGGGACGGTCAACGCATGTGTGAAGAGGAGGTCAGTGCATGCATAAGAGTGTGTACATGTGTGTGTGCTACTGAATGTGCATGTGTGGGTTGTGCATGTGAGTGTGTACAGCTGTTCACACAAGCATGTGCACACGTGTGTGCACGACCTAACACTTCTAGGGTCCCTTAAAAAGCCCTATTAGTATAGTACGCTAAGTGTTGGGCTGCTAACTGAAAGGTTAATAGTTTGAAACCACCAGCTGCTCTGTGGGAGAAAGATGGAACTGTTTGTCCTGATTAAGGAAGATTACAGCTTTGCACACCCATGTTTATCGTGGCTTTGTTCACACTAGCAAAGAGCTGGAAACAACACAAGGGCCCATCAACAAACGAATAGATAGAGAAGCTCTGGTATATTCACACAAAGGGACACCATGCAGTAATGAAAAACAAGGAACTCATGACATATTATGTAAAATGGATGACCCTGGAGGACATTATGCTGAGTGAAATATCACAGTCACAAAAGGACAAATATTGCATAGGGCCACTGTTGTAAAACAGGACTGACATCAGGGTCGATGGAAGACAGAAAAGGAGGGGAGGAATGATGTGTATTGCATTGAAAGAGATGAGGGAGATATCTGTTTAAAAGAGATACACGAATGGGTATTCTTGTCATTACAGAAGTCCAGAGTGAAGGCTGCATAGTGGAGTGGACTTTGGGGGAAGGATTGCATGACAATGAAAGAGTTTTTCTTTTTCTTTTCAAGGCGAAGAGTGATTGGGGGGGAGAGGGAGGGCAGGGAGAAAAGTGCAACAGTGAATGAATGGAAACCCCAAGTCTCTCTAAAATTCTCATTAAAATTAATAAATAATT
>NW_006399830.1:10072868-10153817 GCF_000299155.1 Elephantulus edwardii | reverse complement strand
TGGAGAATATGAATGAAAATCCAACTTTTTTGCAAACTTTTGTTAAAATCACAATTTTAAAAGGGGTATTAAATAAAATTAATAAATAATTTATTTTTTTTTAAAGATTACAGCCTCAGATCCCTGACGGAGAGTTGCCATGAGTCGAAATCGACCTTAGAGCCATGGACTTGGCTTCTATTTGCTCTGATTCATTAGGCTAATTATTAGCTGTGATTTGAGTGAGAGTTTACAAAGCATATTGTTTTTACAATCAATCATTCATGTAATTTCCCCCATAACAGTAACTACAACACTCACAGTGTTTGCTCGTCCATTCATCCATGCTCCTTCCTTCGCTCCTATCACTAATATTTATTATCTCTTGGTCTCTTTTCTACTCCCCCTTCCATCTCCCTGGTTACTACTCTGCGTGCATGACTGTGAGTGTGTGCAGGGGTACGTGTGCATGCAGGAGGGTCCCTGCACGTGAGTGTGCATGCCTGTGTATGTGTGTGTCCATGGACGAGTGGCGTGTGTGCATGTGCACACGGGTCGGCTGGTGCGCACACATGAACATGTGATCATGTATGAGGTGTACATGCGAGTGTACCTGCGCGAGTATCTGAGTGCGCAGGTGCGTGCGTATCTACGTCGGTACGCAGGTGCGCGTGCTTGCTTGCACGTGAGTCCAGCATTGAGGAGCCAGTGCCCTGGGCAGGGCCAGCCCGGTGCTGGGCTGCCGCTGGGGGTCACTGCTCTGACTGCGCTCCCGGCGGCCCTCGTGTGGAGATCAGGCCAAGGACTCCTCTCAGAGCTGCGAGGTGAAGAGGTGGGGAAGGGCCCTGGGGGCGCCTTGCTGGCCAGCCCTCCAGCCCCAGCAGATTATCACTGCTGAATCAGCTCCCTGCCAGGGCCACACTCACGCTCCCTTTTTTCCTGCTTGATTTGCCTAATGGAAGCTGACAGCGAAGTTCAAGCCTGATTGTCAGATTTCAGCGGGAACCTCAAGGGGGGAGAGAGGAAGGCAGACATTTGAGGAATAAAAATAGCACACGTAATGAGCTCCTTTATTTAGCCACACCGCTCTTTAAGGACCCACCTGTGTGTGTGTGTGTGTGTGTGTGTGTGTGTGTGTGTGTGTATGTGCGCGCGTGCCCTCATCTCTAAGCTTCTCTCTGTCACACACACACATAAACAGATAGTGTTGTATATACAGCCTCAGATCCCTCTCATACTCACCCAGTCATGCACACCAGCAGCTTCTCTCGCACACACGCACGTGCAAATCCATACACATAGCCAGGCATACAACCATCTGATCTCTCTCATGCACACATGCACCATGCACGCACGCGCGCGCACACACACACACACTCACTCTCCCCAGTGCCATGATGGGTACTTTGTGGGGTCCTGTCTGGCAGATAAAAGTCGTGGACAGAATCTGTAAAGGGACTATCATTTTAGCTGAAGTCTGGGACTGTTCCCCCAGAGGCCTGCAGCTGGCCTCCCCGCTCCCGTCTTTTTCAATAGATTATTGTTCCGTTGTTGCTAGCCGGCCTGGAGCCCTGACTCCTGCTGTCCCCACACAGCTGAAGGAAACCCTGCCTGGTCCTGAGCCATCAGCACCATCCGTCACAGATATGCTCCTGCCCCTGTTGGCAGACAAAGTAACCGAAGCATGGTGGTGGTGGTTGTTACGGGCTAGCGCTAAAGAACTGCACTGGTTTCCCACAGACGTGTGATTCGAAACAACCAGCTGCTCTGCGGGAGAAGGATGTGCAGACTCCTCTACTGAGATTTACCGCCTCTCAAAACCTGCTGGAGAGTCAGTTCCGACTTCATGGTACCCACAACAGTGAGCCAGTACAGCTAAATATCTTACCTAACATAGTCACAGCTAATCAGTACAGGTTGTTGTTGTCATTATGTACCGTTGAGGTAGGGCTTCCTCATAACGGACCCTCCAGCGGGTTATGAGAGGCAGTTAAAACATGCTGCTGCACACTTTTAATTGACGACCATGCTTAGAAACACATTTTTTGATGGTACTACCATCATTTGCGGCAACGTGTTAATTGCATACGAATAAAGTGCTATTTTTCTCTTGCAAAGCAGCCAAAGGATTTGAACCACGTGCCTTGGGTTTGGTAGCGCAGTTCCTTACCACTAAGCTGGCAGAGCTCTTCGGTCAGTACATAGCCTAAGGAAATAATAGCTGTGACATGAACAGATATGTGTACGCCCATGTTTATTTGAACATTATTGACAGTAGCAAAGAGATGAGAGCAACACAAACGTCTATCAAGGAATGAAAGAATGGATAAACTATGGTACATTCACACAATGGACTATTATACAGCATTGAAAAACAATGAATTAGACTGAAGCATTGCTTAACATAGATGATTCTAGAGGATATTATGTTAAGTGAAATGAGTGAGTTGTAAAAGAACAACTACTGTTTAAGATCACCATTCTAAAAAGCTAAATAAAGGTTTACACACAGAATTTGTGACCATGGAGGAATGGGTGATTATCAGGGAGGGGAAAGGAGAAGTGGAAAATTAATTGGTAGGTAGTTGTTGTTGTTGTTGTTATGTGCCATCGAGTTGCCTGCGACTCACAGCGACCCTATGTACAACAGCCCTAAATCCTGCTCTACCCTGTGCCAATCTCACTGCCTCTGACAAACCTACCCCCATTACCCCAGTCACCGAATCAATCCACCTCATAGAGGGTCTTCCTCTCCTGCGCTGTCCCTCCATTCTCCCAAGCATGATGTCCTTCTCCAAGAACTGGTCGCTCCATGTAACATGTCCAAAGTATGTCAGATGACACTTCAGAATCCTTGCCTCCAAGGAGCAGCCTGGTTTAATTCTCTCCAGGATGAACCTGTTTGTTTTCTTAGTACCACAACTCAAGGGCAACAATTCTCCTTCTATGCTCCCTAGTCACTGCCCAGCTCTCTGACACAGAGCAAGTCATTGCAAAGACCATGGCCTGCATCAGTCGCACCATAGTCTCCAGAACTGGTAGGCAATAAGTGGTAATGTGAGTAAAGGAAAGACAATGTGGAATACGTGGATGGGAAGACACTGTGGTGTTGCAATTCTGGCTATGGAAAAATATATGCATGAATGATTGATTAAAAACTTAATATGCTTTATAAACTTTTACTCAAATCACAATAAAGATGAGCCTAGTAGTATCAGAACAAAGAGCAGAGTCCACTGCTGTAAGGTCGATTGCTGCTCTGGGTGACCCTCCAGCCGGTTTCTGAGGCTGCAAATCTTAATGGGGCAAACTGCTTCCTCTCTCTCCTACAGAGAAGCTGGCAGTCACTATGGTTGACATTGCCATGGCCTAGCAAGGCACCATCATTGCAATGCAAGGCAACAGCACTGCTCCTTCCTCAAGTGTTACAGTGACTACTGGAAGTAATAGAAATGTTTGCTCTAGTTCCAGGAGGCACAGCCGATTTTTAATAATCACAGGTTTACCATTTCAGTTGAATGCTAATGCTGAAAGTAGGACAACATCACAATAAGCAAGGCTAGAGGAACCCTTTATGCTGAGGGGCTGAGGGGCTGAGGGGCTGGTCCTGAAACTTCACGGACACGGGGTGGAGGGGGTGGGCTGTCAATCGCATCATACAGTTCACAGAGACCATGTTCCTCATCCTACTTTGGAGAGTTTCAATTGGGATCTTAACAACTTGAAAATAGCCACTGAAGAGACAACTGGTCCCTCCCCAAAATTTTGCACCATGCACATTGTGGTCCTTTAAACACATGATAATTCTCTCTTCCAGAAGGAAGAAAAGAAAATCAAAGATACATAGAAACACAGTGTGAAAGACTAACAACCACTTGAATCTCAACTTCCAAGACCCTGAAACCAGAAGGAATAGATGGTACCCGGCTGTCACTGCTGAGGGTTCTCAGAGAGCCAACAACAGAACGTCCAAAAGAGTGGGGGAAAAGTAGTGAACAAAACATAGAAACTAAGAATGGCTGGGCTTACCAGTCCAAGGACAGCCTGTGGGAACCCTTGAGATTATAGCTTTTGGTCATTCTTCCAACAGGGATCATAACTCACTGCTGTGACTCAGCTTTCACTCAAACACTAGACTGGCCAAGAAGATAAACTCTAACCCCAGGAGGGCAATCACTTCTTAGAATCATCAGCTGCACCACAGGAAAAAGTCAGCTTTTGTCCAGGGATAAAGTCCTGGAGGCTAGACGGGCATGGTTAGAAGGATTGATGGCAATAAGGATCACGGGAAGTGGGAAGAGTGTGGCTATCTTCTGTATGTTCATTGGTGTCATAAAATAAAATGAGTGCAAGGCTTTGAATAGGGAGTTAATTTGCTTTGTAAATTTCCATTCAAATTATAGTTTAAATAAACAGTAAAGAGGCATTCCCCAACCTTTGTTCACTGGGTGTCCCACCTGCATTCCTTCCACTTGCCTGGGGAAATGGTCAAGGATGCTAATAACCAGACAGCAAGAGGAGGTGGGCGGCATAAGCCAGGAGGAGAGGAGACGAGCCCCACCTCCTGCTGCTTCCTCTCTGTCAGGCCCCCGTAACTGGCCACACCAATTCTTCACTAGAGACCCCTGGAGGCAGCCAGATTTAAAAAGAGACAACTGAAAAGAATGTCAGCACAAAGGGAGGGGTACAGAGTAGAGTCCTTCATGGTGGTTAAAGGACTTCAGTGCATGTCAAGAGGTGGAAGAAAACCAGAGTCTCTACAAAGATTGGTGGTTCAAGTCCACCAAGAAGAGCCTCAGAAGAAAGGCCTGGCAATCTAGTTCTGAGAAACCAGCTCTGGGAGCCCTATGGTGCACAGTTCTGTTCTGACGCACATGACGCTGCTAGGCGTGGAACTTTAGTCGATGGCCACAGGTCAGTGGACAAACAGAAAAAGCCCAAGTCAAGGACAGGATGAAGAAGGGGTCCAGTGGCCGGGGAGCAGGGCTCCTGAGAATAAGTTGGGGCAGGCTCCAGACTTGGGGGCCGGCCCAAGCTGACAGTGAGGGAAAGAGTGAGGAGAGGTATAAAAAAAAAAAAGGCAATACGAGGATGGAGAGGCCGTCTCACACGCTCTGGACCCATTATCAGGACAGGTCAGTCCCTGGGGAAGGACACTGTGTTGGGAAGGCAGAGGGCCAGTGACTTGGGTTGACGTGGTAGTTCCAATGGTGCACTCAAACCCAGCAGGCACTACAAAGAGCAGGGTTTGTTCTGTTTTACAGGGGTCAAAGCTGACGCACCTCGCGACAACACAGAAAACAAAACATCCAGAAGATTGAAAGGTGAGCTAGCTCACTCCCCAGAAATGCTAGACAAATATACAAAGTACACTGGAGGAAAAAATACAGGAGGCAGAGATAAAGTCCGTTCAGGAGTTCTGACCCTCAGATAATGAAAATTTCAGTGTGGTTAAGATAGGTCTCAGAAGAGGGAATTTGTTTCTTTTTCATTAAAGACCTTTCAAATGATTTGATTTTTAAATATGAGCATCCAGGATTCTGATTAATTTTTTTTAATTAAAAAAATTAAAGATGATTCTTACAAACAAACATGTTTTTAAATGTTTGGGAACTCTTGGGAAATGATGGTTTTGCTCAAGGAAGCAGATTTTATTGCTTCTGATAAATTCTGAGAATCTGAAAAGTCTGCAGGGGTGTGGGTTTCTTAAATCATTAAGATTGAAGCTCCAAATCCACTTGCTGTTAAGTTAGTGCTGACCCACAGCGACCCTCCACTGGGTGTCTGAGGCTGGAAAGTGAGCGGGGAGGGGACTGCGCGCCTTTCTCCGGTGGGGAAGCTGGTGGATTTGAACTAGACACAGCCTCTTATCTGAGCAGCACGCCCCGTTTCCAGATCTCCCATCAGGCTGTAGCTGATTCATTCATTGTCCCACCTTCACATGCATACGAGGGGACTGAAGGACCTTGACTCGGGTCAGGTGCACCTTAGGAGGCTCCCAGACACAAAAACCAAAACCCTAAGGACCTAAAAGCAAGCTTGGAGCCCTGTGTCAGTGAGACAGAATAACCCAGCAGAGAGCGCCTGGGGACTTGGGTGCTGACCTTGGTCTTATGACCAATTAGCTCTTGGGTTTTGAATAAACCTCACCTCTCCGGCCTTGACTTTTCTCATTTATAAAATGAAAATGGTTTATTAGATAATTACCAAGTGCTCATGCAGCCCCGAAGAACCTACCCACTGGAAAGAAAGCAAGCTCATTATCGTTGTTTTCCACTTTCAGATGTCTTACAAACCGCTGAAGTGAATGAGGTGGAAAAGTGGATTTAAGGTTAAACAGCAAGACTATAATTGAACTCAAATAAATTCCTCCCATTCTGACACTTCACTTGTTGCTGCCCAGGAGGGTGCACGTGCCAGACACGCTTGCAACAGAAGACAGCAGCGTAAACACCTCAGACTTGAGTTGTCAAAGTATTCCTCCCAAGAACAATAAAAAAACTAAGCCAAGCCTAGTGTGTTGGGTCAGCTCTGACATACGGCGAGCTCTGACGTACGGCGACCTTCCACAGTTTTCCACGGCTGTTAATGTTCACGGGAGGAGACTGTCCAGCTTTGCCCTGTGGAGGAGCTGGTGGATTCGAACTGCTGACCTTTCTGTTAGCAGCTCTGTATGTTAACACCGTATGCTGCGTAGACTTCTTACTATGATCTTCTTGGTGTGTGCTGAGTCAGAACTGACACATAGCTGACCGACCCTCCAGTGGGTTTTCAGAAGCAGTAAATCACATGGGAGGGGACTGCCCATCTTTATCTAAAAGAGCAGCTGGTGGATTTGAACCACCTGCCTTTGGGAGGAAAACGCAATTCCTTACCCACGAAGCCACCAGAGATCTCCCTAGTACGATAAGGGTCATAAAACAAAGAAAATGAAACACGTGACCCTTCCTTGAGTAGATTCCAATGCACTGCAATCCTGGAGGGCCCGGCAGAAACCCCTGTCAGGGTTCCCAACACTCTAACTCCTTATTAGACTGGTCTGCCAGTGCTTTCTTTTTCTGAGCAGCTGGTGGGTTTGAAGTGTCGACCCTTTGATTATGAGTCAAGTGCTTTAAACACCGTGCCAGCAGGGCTCCTGAGAAGGTGCTGGCTGGTGCGAATGTGTCCTCTTGAGTGCTGTCTGATAGGTAGGTGGTCGTAACCCCCTCAGTGGGGCCCCAGAAGAAAGACCAAGCAGCCTGCTTTTGTCCAATGCCAAGCGAATACCCCTCTGGAGGTGCAGGTCTAGTGCAAACACAAGGTCGCCACCAACTGAAATGGACTCAATGGTGGCTTTTGTCCTCTCTCTCTCTCTCTCTTTTTTTAAGAAGAGGTTTTTAAAAAAACGCCCTTCAAACTTTGTTAGAAATTATTCAGAGCATGCTTTCTCAAACTGTAACATGCATACGAATTACCAGGGGAGGCTGTTAAAGCACAGTTTAGCTATGTAATTGGCTCTCAAATTACTTGTGACCAGAGCAAGAAAGAGGCCATGCTGGTTACAGGCCTCACACTGTCCGCAAGGGAGTTTGATATGCATCCTTCAGGGGAATTAGACTTTCACTGTCAACCAAATCGGAAATGAATTCATCACCTCCGTGACACAGGGAAAGAGGCCTGATGACTTAATGTGCTCTGTGTCCAGCCGCTCACTGAATGGCTGGTGGTTCAAACCCACCAGGCAGTGGGTAGTCTCCTCTCAGAGAGATTTACAGTCTCAGAAACCAATGGGAGATCGCTGTGAGTCGGAATCTACTCGATGATTTGGGTTGGGCTGGGTTTTTATTGTTGTCATGTACCACTGAGTCAGAACCGACTTGTAGCTGACCCGTTAGCAGGTTTTCAGAGGCAGCAATGACACACGGAAAGAGATTGTCCTCCTTTCTCCCTCAGAGCAGTGTGAGTGGATTCGAACTGCCTGCCTTGGGGTTGGCAGCACAGCTCCTTATCAACTAGGCCACCAGACTTCCTTCGGATTATGATACTGGGAAATAAGTAGATAATGCTCTTGGCAAAATCCTGACAGTAAATAACAAAGCTCTCTCCTTCTCTAAAAGTTGAGGTTAAACTATCAAAAGCAATTCAACAGGCACAATAATTCTGGAATTATACATTGTAGAACATCTCAAAATAAATACGCAGAGTAATTAGAATTGGGTCATGGAAACATTACTTAACAGCAATCCTCAGGGATTCACAAACAGAGAAGGCATGGGTGACATGTGTGACAATTTACTTCTCTTTTTTTTTTTTAAAATAAGGGCACTTTTGCAAAACTTGAAGAGAGTTCATTTTTCTCCTAAGTAGTTTAATCATTCTCCGGGGGCTCGTGTTTATGCAATTAATCTGCTTCAGTACTTTTTCACTCTCTTTCTTTCCTTTGTAGGCCAATAGGTATTATCCAGAAATAGAGACGTTAATGAGAGCAGACACCGGTGTCAGATTTGGGAATACCATGTTCCTTACTTTCAAAATTGAGCTTACGCAACCAGCCTCTAAGGCCTGCTGGAAGGCAGGATGGTGGGTTCATAACTGGGCTGCAAGTTCCAAGGTCAGCAGTTCGAATCCACAAGCTGCTCGGAGAAAGAAAGGCTACAGTCTGTTTCTGTGAGGATTTCCAGCCTTGCAGACACTGAGGGGACTCCATGTGTCATCTGGGGCCACTCGGAGTCTAAGTCAAGTGACCACATGGGGTTTGGGACCCACATGTAGTAGAAGGCTGTTATATTTGCTGTCCAGTCAAGTCTAGTGTGCAGAGTAGAACCTCTCAAAAGTAGAATGTCAGATGTTCTCTTCCAGGTACCTGCGGGTGGTTTGAACTGCCAGTCTTTTGGTTAGAAGCCCAGTGTTTAACCGTTATGCCACTCAGAGACTCCCGCAGTGAAAGGTATCTGGATTGAATGCCTGGGAGGAGTTCTCCCTAAGATCAGAGGATGACAAACGGCGGTGGATGGGGTAGAATGCCTGGACTCCAGTTCTTCCATATCCTCTGCTGTCGAGTCAACTCTGAGTCACAGTCACCCTCCGTCAGGTTTCCGAGGCTGTAAATCTGTGCTGCAAGAGATTGTCTGTCTTTCTTCTGGTAGACCTCTCTGTCTTTCTTCTGGTAGACCTCTCGGTTAGCAAAGCTAACACGTCATGGACTATTGCCACAAGAGCTCCTGAATATCAGCCAACAATGTTCCCAGAGAAGATACAGCGTTTCTCACCCCTTCCCCTAGGGAGCTCTGGTGGCCTGGAGTGTAAGGAGTTGTGCTGCCAATCCAAAGGCAAGCAGTTCAAATCCACCAGCTTCCCCATGGATAAGGATGAGCTATCTCCTCTCGTATGATTTCCAGCCTCTGAAAACCCAAGGGGGTTCCGCTGTGAGTGACTTCTGACTCGACAGCACATAATAACACAAACCACTCCCTCTTCCCAAGTCAACGGAGGCGTGCAGCTATGGGAGGGAGGGAGAGAAAATAACCTAGGTATCTCAGAGGAGTTCTTCTTGAGAAGAGTCACTGCTGGTTAGAAAGTAATGAATGAAGGCAAAGGATCCAAAGATACTGAGAGTGGATCACCACTGATGACTCTTCACAGATACTGAGATTGGATCGCCACTGACCAGAGACGCCAGTGATCAGCCTGGTTCTCAGTGACACAGAATGTGCAAGCGTTCCTGTTGGCAAGCTGCTCCCCTCCTAAGACTCAAGAGGAGAGCTGAAAGCACAGGAAGGATGGAGGATGTGATGCAGGCAGCAAGCTGGGCTTGCCGTTAGCCACTACTGAGTCAACATAGCGCACATCAACTTTGTGTACATAGAAACATTGCCCGGTCCTGTGTTATCCTCACAACCGCTTCCAGAGTCCCGTTCATCTTTGCAGTAGCAACTGCAGCCAGTTCATCTCATCCAGGGGCTCCCTCAGCAGTTCCCACCGGACATCACGTCCTCTCCCAGGAAGTGATCCCTCTTGATGAGGTGCCCCAAGCAAGCGAGTTTGTCAAGGTTCTGCTGCAATCCACGAGGTTTTCCTGGCAGGAATTTTCAGGAGCACCTTTTCTTCTAGAGTTGTCTTACCCTGGAGCCTCTGCTGAACCCTCTCCACCCGACTGGCATGTGAAATCCAGACTGTCTAGCTCCCAGCGTCGCAGCAGGACGCCAGTTCAACACAATGCAACAGACTGTAGTTGAGCGGGATTTATGACTATACCCTTTCCTGAATATAATCCTCCCTGCATCCCAGCTTCACTCAGAACTCCTGGCGTAATAACTTTGCCTTCAACTTGATCTTCTTGTTCGCAAACTTGAGTTTATCCTCAACATACTCTAAGTTGACTTACTTCTTTCTTATTTCTGACTTCTTACACACACTGAGCAAGGTCAACCCTGGGCCTTCTCCAGACAGGTCATTGGGCCAGTATCTGGAGTCTTGAGCTTGGCCTGCCCACCAGATCATGCTGGCGTTCTGGTGAGAGAGTGTGGACCATGTTGTGCTGCTAACTGAGAGGACAATGGTTCAAATCCACCAACCACTTGGAGGGAGAAAGATGGAATCTCTCTTATTAGGATTCACATCCTTAGAAACCTGAAGGAAGTTGGTCTAGTGGCAAGAAACTGCACTGCAATCCCAGAGGTGTGCGGTTCAAATCCACACGACGCTCTACTGGAGAAGCAGGGGCAATCTCCTCCTGTACCAGTCAGTGTACACACACACACAAAATAGTAAAATTAAAAAAAAGAAAAGGAAACTGATGGAAGGTGAGCTATGAGTTAACAGCGAGCTTGGTGTTTTGGTTTATCAGATTAGGAGAAGTGTGTGTGTTCACATGTGTCCCACTCCCATGGAACAGAAAGGGCTCTAATTTGGGGAGTGAGGTCCCATTTGAGCCGCAGATTTTCCCTCATGTGACAATCATAACCTCCTGACATCCTCCTCTCCGCTCTTGAGGTCCCCAGGGAATCCCCTTTGTCAGGTATTAATCTTGACAGCAAGGCTCATTAATATGATAAGGCTCTCCAGTTTTAAACAGCTCTTCAGCCCCAAACAGGCTGTAATTGAATGGACGATTTAATTGTGTGGGTTTTTTTCCCCCTCAGCAAACAATCAGGCAGGGAAAGCAAGGACAGGGCAGACAAAGCGCCCCTCAACTTGAGAATAAAAGGTGCTTTTCACATTCACCCAGCAGCAGAAATGTCAGCACTGCAGAAAGACAGGCTCTGGCTCAGTGCTCAGGAGAGCTGTTCAACGTCCCTCTGGCTGCCAGACAGCTCCGTCCTCACGGCCGTCACTCCTGGTGACCGGCCCTTCAAGGTGGTAAAGGCGGAGTGGAAGGAAAGGCCACCGTTTGCCATTTGAATCCCAGAGACCGACTTGTAGCTGTGACTCCCGTGCAACTGAGTTTGCAGTTCCCTGGCTCAGCCCAGAAGCTCCAGGACCACGGCTGGGATACTGCCAGTAACGCCACCAGTATTACGAATACCAAAAGTCCCAGTGGTAGACAGATGTTAGCAGAACTTCACCTTAGTAGACTAAGCTAGATTATGAAGTAAAGACTTGCCATCTACTGCTGAAGACGGTTGTTGTTGTTGTATACCATCGTGTCAGAACCCACCCCTAGCTGACCCTCCAGCGGGTTTTTGGAAGCATTTAATCACATGGGAAGAGATTGTCCATCCTTCTCCCATGGAGCAGCTGGTGGCCTTGAACCACGTGCCTTCCGCATTGAAGCACAGCTTCTTGCTACAAAGCCACAGAGCTCCTCCATTCCAAAGACCTCTCAGCGAAAACAAGGACCACAACAGAACACTGTCCAACTCATTTGCTTTGAAGACATCATCAAAAAGAAGTCCATTTCTACGAGAGGACCTCAGTTTTGGTGAGGCAGAGGGGTCAACAAAGGTGAAGGGGACTCCTGTTGAGATGGGCTGGCCCAATCATGACGATCGTGAAGATGACGCATTTCCTTCTGTCACCCCTAAGGTCACCAGGAGTCAGAGCCATCGATGGTAGTACCAACATCAGTGTGATTGCAGCACAAGTTTAGAATGTGGCGTCAGTGGATACAGAGCCACTGAGCTTGGAGAGGGATGGTAAGACTAGGCCTGTGTCTTGCTTTGCTGGAACCGCGCCCCCCGGCGAGGCTCCATCTGACAGCTGGGAAGGAACCACAGAAGCCTGCATGGGTGCATGATGTTGTTGTTATGTGCCGTCCAGTCGCCTGCGACCTGTAGTGACCCTATGTACAGAGTTCTGAAGCCTCTCCTGTCCCGAGCCAGTCTCACTGATTCTGACACACCCAGCACCGTGGCCCCAGTTACCATAAAACACATTTTGAAGTAAAGGAACATAGATTCTGAAAGGGCCCAAACACACTGTCTCTAAGATCATGACTCAAACTTAGACCAACTGTCTCTGTTACCGTATATCAGGGACTGTTCAAAGTTTACCAAGGACCGCCTTACCTGTGTGCCTCGGCAGAAGGAATTGGTATCAAAGGCTCTGGAGAGTGAGAAGAGCAAAGGAGAACAGACAGCTGACCAGTCCATGCAGAAGGTGACCAAGACTCACAGAACAGAAAGCTGCCCAGTCCATGCAGGAAGGGGACCTGACCAGAGAGCTGCCCAGCCCATCCAAGAAGGCAATCAGGACACACAAAACAGAAGGTGACCAGGAGAACAGACAGCTGCCCAGTTCCTGCAGGAAGGGGACCAGGACACACAGAACAGACAGCTACCCAATCCACACCGGAAGAGGACCAGTGGCCTGGGGAAAATCCCAAAGCCGGTCTCAGTCTCAGTGCTGACAGTTAAGGTTGGAATCTTAGCCCCCTGACCAAATCCTTGCCCTCTGAGAACATTACCCATGAGCCCATCAAGGAATCTGAGAAGACTGGGGAAAGGAGACGTGCCATCTTGCCCACCTGCTCAGTGAGCGCCTTGCTGCAGTGCATGACCTTTGCTCGGTATTCACACGGAACGCAAACTTGTTACCACTCTGTGTTTATCCAATATCTCTTCCCTGGACCTTTTACAGCCAATCTTCCAGTTCTGCTCTTTCCAATTCCCAGCCCTCCGGTCAAATTATTAGCCACTGCACACAAATCAAGTGGAAGCAAATTGCTGCTTTCTTGGTTGAGACAAATGGACAAGCAAACAACTGCCCAACGCCTTGCCTTCCAGGAGGATTTGTCTTCATCAGTAACTTCCAGCGATTCGGCAGGTCGGGGCTGTAACACCAGAACAGTTCAGGGAGGGGACCAGCATTCTCTGCAGGACTGTCAGGATACATCCTTTTAAAGAGAACTGGCTGTCTTTGAAGCCCTAGCTGTGGGCTGAAGAAGAGAAATGCTACAGCAGGGACAGCTCTAGCAGGAGGCTTCAGTGACAGAAATACCACAAGGGGGTCGCTTCAACAACAGACATTTCATTTCTTTTTTTTAAAATTTATTTTATTTTTTTTATTATTTTTGTGTGAGTATACCGTCAAATCAGATCTGACTGGTACTGGAGGAGATTGCCCCTCCTTCCCCGGCAGAGCATCTGGTGGATTCGAACCGTGCGCCTCTGGGATTGTAGTTGCAGCTCCTTGCCACTAGGCCACCAGAGCTCCCCAGACATTTCATTTCTAACAACTCAGGAGCATGGTGTCTGAACGCACAGCACCAGCCCTAGGAGAACGCCTTCTTTCTCTGTTGGCTCCAGAGGAAAGTCCTTCTCTTCTGAGCTTCTGGTTCTGGGAGATTTTCATGTGACTTGGCATCTCTCATCCGCATCTCTGCTTTTTGGCTTGCATCAGTGGTTCAAGCCTACTGAGTGCTCTGTGGGAGAAAAAGGAGGAAGCCTGTGTCCTTAACAATTCTAGTCATGTGCATTCTGTGGGCAGATGCACTGTGCCTGCGAGGGTACGTATACCTTAGAGGCATCTCCATGGCAGTGGACTAGGTTCTGGTTTTAGAGTAGAGTAGAACAGAATAGGGACCTCTGGTGCTGTGGTGGTAACAATCTGCGCTGCAGTCCCAAAGGCACACAGTTTGAATCCACCAGCTGCTCCACAGGAGAAGGATGGGCAATCTCCTCCCGTGTGATTACTGCCTCTGAAAACCTGCTGGAGGAGCTCTGGTGGCCTAGTGGCAGGAAGCTGCACTGCAATCCCAGAGGTATGTGGTTCGAATGCAACAGAAGCTCTGCTGGAGGTCAGCTATGGGTTGTTTTTCAGACTTGATGGTCCACAACAGCAACAGAATAGAACAGAAGTTCTCAACTAGATGCCTATTCGCTTGTCCTTGGGTTTTGGGGAATTTGATGGAGTAGTCCACAGCAGGGAGCTCTGGTGGCCTAGTGAGTAAGGAGTTACGCTGCTGACCAAAAGGTAAGTGGTTCAAACCCACCAACTCCTTTGAGGGAGAAAGAGGAGATATCTCCTGTGTGAGTTATAGCCTCTGAAAACCCACCGGAGGGCTGGCCATGGAGTAATTTCAACTCAATGACAACGAAAGGAAGCTGAATGGATAAAAGGAGAATGACCAATCTCTTCCCTGCGTGTGTGGGGATGGAGAAAGTGTCGCCAGCCTGGGAAATGTACAAAGGCCATGGGTGTCAGCAGGAAGGAGAGACAAGCCAGTCTTTGCAATCCCAGCAAAGAGAATTAGTCTAAAATCGGAGTCTCTTGATTTGTGTGTAAACAAGAGAGTCTAAAAGCAGAATCTTGTCTCCTTTTTGAAGTCTTGACAGGAGTCCAGAATCCCGTGGAGTGGCAGTGCCTTTAGCCTGGATGGGTCACCTGTCCATGAACTCCAAGGCGACAGGTCCTTTCTCTGAGGTCTGGCAGGTGAGGGACATCTAATCTATCCCAAAGGGTCTTTTTCATTATAAACCAACAGATGCAAGAGGTGATAGCTTGTGCCTCAAGAGTCGACTGATAAATCTCCATTTGGGACTCCCACAAACAGACATGACTGAAGAAGCAATTTTACTTGGAGATGAACAGAAAACAACCCGCCCTGCAGCCAACCTGGGACTTCCTGGAATAAATAGAACAGCGGTCATGTAGAGCCACTTCAACCTGCGGCTGTCAAAGTCTCAATCCTAGATATGCCGCTTTAACCCCCCTGCCTGTCCTGCAGTCAGCTGTGGATTGTGTAGCCTTTCGTGCTCGATCCAATAGAAGACTGTGTCCCTTTTGTGTCATCTAATGGGATGGCATTTTCACCCTGTGACAAAGGACATTTCTCTCATCTGCACCATCCCGATCCCTCGATAAATTTCATTTGCTTTTACTTAAGCAATTTCCAGGGTGGTGTTTGATCACAAAAGGCAGCCAGCAGGAGGGAGGGTGGTGGAGGTGAGGCTGAAAGGGGGCGGCTGTGGCCCACTTGGAGAGGGTCTCGGATGTAGGGGTAAAGACTGACTCTTCGTCAAGACAAACAGGTATGAACACAGCTTTAATTCGGCTTGTTATTTAAGGACCACTAAGAGCAGAAGATATTGTGCTGCTAACTCCGAGTTCGAATCCCCCAGCTGCACTGTGAGAGAAAGATGGACATCTCCTACTATGAAGCTTCGTAGCCGGGGGAGCCCAATGATGGTTTCCTGTGATTGGAACGGACTCGAACAGAGAGGATTTCAGTGTCCTGGTAACATGGTGTTCAACAGCTTGGAGAGGAGAGACAGAAGATGCCCTCACTTTGTTAGAAGAGTGGTTGCAGGTTTTGAAGAGACAGGAGGTGACTTCACTGGACTTGAGGTGTTGTTTTCCTAGGGCCTAGGGCTCCTCAAACAAGAGACAGCCAAGGGGGAGGCTTCCAAGAGCAGGGAGGCCATGGAAGGAGCAGGAAGGGCAGTCACTGCTCCTTTTAGGATGTTGCCACCGGCTGGTGTCCCTCCCATGGTCCCATGCACACCAGGACGAGATGCCGCCCTGCTCCGTGTGTCTGTCCTCATGATGTGTGCAGAGCAGACCTCTGTGACCCCTCTGGGTACCAAAGGGTGATTTTCAGAAGTCGATCATCAGGACTTTCTTCCTGGTCTCTCTTAGTCTCATTCCATAAGACAGCATTCAGAAAGCCTGCACAGGGTCTTTGAGGGTACATGGCCAGTCTTGGTTCTTTGCCTCAGTCTGGAAGCTCTGCTGGAGCCTGTCCACCCTGGGGAACCTGCTGGTATTTGAAATATCAGTGGTAGGGGCTCCAGCATCAAGCAACACACCAGTCACCACAGTACAGCCAACTGACAGACAGGTGGTAGAGCTCGTCCTTGGAAAACACATCATGTTGGAAAAGTAGAGAGTGAGCTAAGAAGAGGAAGACCTTCAGCAAGGTGCACTGACAAAGGGACTACAATGGGCTTGGGCACTGTGGAGATCATGAGCACGTGCAGCAAAGGAAAGGCTTTGATGTGTCGTTCAGAGGTGACTCGACAGCACTTCACAACAATTCAGAAGAGAGTCGGGATAGGACCCTCCCACGCAGGTGTGACTTAACTGAGGCCACCTTCGCAGAAAGGGCCTACTCCTCTAAGCAACATCGTATTTGCAGAAACAGACATTAGGCTGCTAACATTCCTTCTTAGAGGAGACACAATCTACCTGGCAACTTGGTTACTAGGTAACTTGGTAACTAAGAGTGCCTGATAGGAACTGGTTGAATGTAATCCACCAGTTTTCTAGGCTGGTTCATTCCAGCAGCTGTGGGAGAAGTTACAAGGGCAAGAACCGAGTACAGAAGAATATCACTCCTTGTCACTTCAGAATGTATCTCCACACCTTGAATTAAACCGGCTCTGATAATTACGGTTTGTTGCTGTTGATGTTATGTGCGACTCATTGCGACGCTATGTCCAACAGGCCTGAGCCCTGCCCTCTCCTGAGCCAATCTCATTGTCTCCGACAGACCTGTTCCCGTTATTCCAACTGGAGAGAAAACTGAACCCAGCTCATCGACACTCCGCAGACGGAATCTGCTGTGCCCTCCCGAACGGATGCTCCCCATTATCACGTATGCACACCAGGACCTCAGAGTGGCTGGAACGACTTCAGCTCTGGGAGGCCTGTGCTGGCAACTCCCAGCTGGACTTAACAATAAATAAACCAGCTAGTTCCTGGAAGGCAATCTCTGACCCCACGGATGCAGCTGACAATCTCTCGACTTTGAAAACACATATAAAGTGTCTCCGGGGCCTTACCATTTTTCATAACCTTTATTTTAAAGTCAACTGCTTGGTTTTCATTCCCTAGGCTTCTGCTTAAGAAAAGCTGATGGAGTTTATAGGAGGAGCGCACACACTCAGTGCCTACCTCCCACTCTGCCCTATAAGGCAAATGTCAAATTCTCCTGCTGCCCATTCTCGAAATTAACCTTTTGTCTCCTCCCCACATCTCACCATTTCCAAAGGAAATCTCCACATTATTATTATTATTATTATTATTATTATTATCATTAGCATCAGCAAGAATTTCCAACTCATAGTGACCCTGTCTCTGTCTAACAGATCAAAACCCTGCCTGATCATACAAAACCCTGACCATTTCTACTCTGTTTAAGCCCATTTTCTGCATTATTATTGCTGCTGTTTAAATCTTATGGATTCCCAGATTTAGAGAACTTAAAGCTAAAACTCACCACCCTTGAGTGGAAATCGACTCATAGTCGAGCCTCCAGTGTGTCTCAGGTCTTCGGAGGCTGGAAATCACATGTCAGAACATTGTCCATCTTTCTTCTACTAAGCAGCTGGTGGATTAGAACTGCTTGCCTTTGTGTTAGCAGCACCACTCCTTTTCCACTAGGCCACCAGAGCTCCTTGATTTAGATACCTAAAAGACATCAAGGTTGATTTTAGAAGTCATAGACTGAAACTCACAGGTGAATTCTTTTTCCCATTCCATCTGTTAGCAGAAAATGTACACAGGAATTCCACGTGTGGGGCTGCATCCAGGGGAGTGCTGTTGACCCCCTCTGGAGCTCTGTACCCTCTCAGGCTCGCACACCCTGGACATCACGCCTCTGGGCTCTCACGTGAGCACGCCGAGCCTCACAGACTCCAGCACCGCCAAGCCTCTGCTTCTCTCTTGCCTTTCTTGTAAGAATGCCATCTTCTGTCAGAGCAGATCCACATCAAGCCAGTCGGAGTGCACTTGACTCTGAACTTGACTCTGATGCTGTGAGCACAGGAAAACGTCTCCCTTTAGTGTTTTCCAGAGCAGCTAGCCAACTCCTTCTCCTGAGGGCCTTCTGGGTGAGTCCACGCTCCCGCCCTCAGTTAGCGGTTGAGCCTTAACCTTCTATGTCGTAAGAGACCACTGCCCTGGGGCCCATTCCAACTCCCAGCTGTCCGTCATCACGTTTCTGAGGCTGAGCATCTTTTTAAGGAGGAGACTGCTCATCTTTCTCTTTTGTAGTAGCTGGTGGAATCGAACCATTCACCTTTCAGTTATGGCAACACTATACCATCAGAACTTCACCGTTACAGCAGACAGCTGGACCATTTTACCTCCAGGAGCTGAGACGGTGGTCGGTGCAGGCCTGTCTTCCATCAGTGATTGCTGTCTATATGGATAGATGGAGGGTGGGCAGACGGGTGGAGGAACAGGCACTCGTGTCTCTGGATGAATGGTCTGCCTTCTGAACAGGAAGACAGCAACACAGGCCCCGCCCGGCCCTCCACACGGACAGGCCTGCAGGACAGCAGGTGACGGGGAGGCCACAGGAGCCATCAGCCCTGAGCCTTGACAGCACCAGCCCGCTTCAGCTGAGGAGGGGCACCATCTAATCTCCCTCTCTACTCGCTCCCGGGAGCCCAGCACAGCCTGGGACGCGGGCCAGGAGAAAGCCGCCCTCTCTCCACAGCTGTCATAAGATTGACCTTGAATCTCATAAGCTCCGGAATCACAGATTCCAGTTTCAAAACGGCCAGAGACTTGATTACAAAAGAACATGCTGATGCTCCAGCTTCGAAAACACGAGTTCTGTCCTGATGCATTTGAGCACGCACGTTGCAGCCTCTGCCCGCCACAGCTGATCCCCGCCCCTGCGGTCCTAACAAGGGCTGCTCTGTCTGGGCTCGCGCGTTCAGCCAGCGAACACTGCCAGGAGCCGGCATGCTCCGGGTCTGTCTGTCTGTCTGTCTCTCTCTCACACACACACACTTATGTATATACACTCACACATACACATGCACTCCTATATACAGACACTTACATACCCTCTCATATATCTTTTTTTTAAAATTTTTATTGGGAAAAAAACAAATTGGGGGTACAAGGAAGTGAGGGTTGGGGGCAGAAGGGTGAGGATGGGCAGGGATGCAGTTGCAGAGTGGCAAAAATTGGTTGGTGGGGGGAGCAGGTGAAGGAAATGAAAGTGATCCAATGGGGACCAGATGCTACAGGAAAATGACAAGCATTTTCCAATGGTGATTAAACCAACTGTCTTATTGATTTGGGAACTGGATGCAGACTCTCTGGCTTCTTCATGCTGAGCAGGGGTGTTGATGTGAAGGGGGAAAGGGAGGACGCTTTATCACCTTACTGGTGATATTGGGTTAAGGCTGCTTGCCTTCCTGTTCTGTTAGAAGATATTTTCCTGTCATTTGCTCCCCTCTGGACTGCAAAGTGTTTGCCAAGGTGAGTCCAGTGGGGATGGCTGACTGAACCCAGAGGCTCCATCCTCCTTTGCTCCTTTAGCTGGTAGTTGTATTTCCTTTTTGGCTCTCATATATCTTCATGTTCATATCCACTCATCACACACACACACATGGACACCATCACACACACACACACACACACACACACACACACACACGCACGCACACACTCTCAGTCCCATACATGCACATGCAGACACTCCTTCTATTATGGTCTGTAGTCTCAGAAATCCCATGGAGGGCTGCTATGTGCAGAAACTGACTCAATGGTACTGAGTTTGAATTTTTAGTTTTGAGACCCTTTTACAGTTCTCATGGATGAGTGAGTAAGTTGAATATGCAAACAGAGGACCTTACAAAAGAAGATTTGATCCTCTTTGTGTCTCTGTGAAGTGGAAACTCTATTATAATCTTTCTGGGGGAGATTGTTGTACGGAACCCAGGGGTTCCCGACTAAACTAGAAGGACTCCTCTCAAGCCAAGCCAAGGGCCAAGGTGCACTCCTTATCTTCACCTGCATCTAGGCTCACACCAAAATTTTCATGCCCCTCAGACCAGGTCACAGGCAAGGTCAAGTCCAGACAGCCCAGGCCTGTGTGGAGATCAAGCATAAAGACTGAATGATTACTAGGATAGTAGATATCTCTGGGAGGTGCCAACAGCAATGTATTCAACTACTAGCCAAAAGGTTGAAGGTTTGAGTCCATCAAAGCAGAGATGCCTCAGCAGAAAGGCTTGGCCCTGTTCCTAAAATGTTGTTATTGTTGTTATTATGAGCATGAGTCATAGCGACCCTGTGAACAAAAGCCCTGAAGGCTTTCTATAACTATCATTTCTCAAAGTTCATAGTTTCCAGAGGCATGTTGTTTAGGAAGTGGATGCCACTTTTGGTTTTATAAAACCCCTATATTAACCACTGAAAACTCTAGGGTTACCGAGAGTTGAAACAGACTCATTGGTAACTTGTTTCATTACTAAGGTTCACTGCAAAGCCCTGACTCCATCCATCCTGACTTTCTCCCCTCTGGCTGCCCTCCAAATTCCCAGAGCATCTTCTGATCCAAGCAGACATTTTGTCAGCAGTGGTCCTGTGTGCTCCAGTTCCAAGTTGTCCTCTAGGTCACTTAAAATGTCCCTCAGTGTCCAAGTCCCATCTGGGAGGTGGTTGCCCTGAACTGTGTGGTCCAACCCTCATGAAGACCTGGACCAATCTCAGAATAGAGTGTGCTGACTGCTCCTGGCTGCCCGTCAGAAAGCTGCATCCCAGTCCTCTGACAAGCCTGACCGGTCAGGGACAGTCTCACAGGGAATTAAAGCCAGTGCCTTTATCCAAAATGCTGCAGCTCCGAGGCTGTTCACTAGGCATTTGACAGCAGAAGCATCCCTCTTCTTTGCCAGCAAAGGTCTATACAACTTTCCAGTCTATGAAACTTAAGCCTCTTTGTGTATTTTGTTTTACAGTAATTCTACAGCACCAAACACAACCCTTCAAGATGACGCCTCTAACTGGAACGGTTGCTTTGCAAATTGATGTTAATGCACTTGGCAGTCGCCTTGAGATGCTGAGTTTACAGATCTGTCCTTACAATCATCTGAATTCAGTGTGATACCTTTTGGCCCAATTTCAACAAACGCTGTAAATGAATGTAGTTACACAGCAGACAGTCTACCTAGCTTTACAGACAGACTGAAAAACCCAGAGCTGTGGAACCAGAACGGGGTGTACAACGGTCTTCTGGGCATCATTGTCCCCAGTGTCTAAGAGCTGGAGCCACTGGCATCTGCATTTCTATGTGTCATCCTCTCTGACATCACAGATGAGTTGTCCTGGCATTATTAGTCATTTCACTCCATTAAAATGTCACTGGGCTCTAGCTCTGTGCCAAGTCTTGTGCTGTGAACACTGGGATAGAAGTCATGTGATGAAGTTTGGTCCTTTTGTCTAATAGCATAGGCAGTGTTGTGAGGTGCCGTGGCATTGACTCCAATACACAGACACTGTATGAACATCAATCAGGCTGAAACCCTGCCCTATCTTACTCCATCATTACAGCCATGCTCAAGGCCACTGTTGTGGTCACTGTGTCCAGCCATCTCGTTGAGAGTCATCCTTTCATTGGCTGACTTGTCCCAACACGGCCTCTTTTTTTCTGAGGGCCAGTATCTCAAGACAATATGTACCCACTTTGTGGGATGAAGTCTAATCACCCTGGCCTCTAAGGTGACCCTAGTCACCCTGCGTCCATGACACATTTGCTTGCTCTCTTGCCAGTCCATGATATGGTCACTACTCTCCATTAATATCAAAATTCTTCAGTCTTCCTAACCCACCGTCCAACTTTCATATACATATGAAGCAACTGAGAATACCATGGCTTGGGTGTTATGATCGTAGTGCATTCTAATCCGCCTCTATACAGGTGTACATCAGGGATATAGGGGCTGGGTTCTAGGTCAAAGAAATAAAAATCACAACTAATCAAATTATATGTGTCTGTTGATTTCCAAGTACACAAAATAGCTGTGTGACCACTATTAATATTATCTGTTAGGTGTGTATTCATTCATTCATTGCCATTGAGTCAAAAGAGATACACAGCTGACCCTCAACTAGGTTTTCAGAGGCAGTAAACCTCAGGGAAAGAGAATTTTCATCTTTCGCCCTCAGAGCTGTTGGGGTACCACCCTCACCACCTGCCTTTGGGTTGGCAGGGCAACGCCTTACTAAGCCACCGGTGTTCCCTGAGGTCTGATGAATAAAGCAGCACTGAACATAGGGATGCACATGCCTGTCTGAAATGCCATTTAAAAAAAATTTTATTAATTTTAATGAACATTTACGGAAATTTTGGATTTCCATTCATTCATTGTTGCATTTTTCTCCCTGCCCACCCTTCCCCCACCCAGTTCGTTCCTCTCTCTGAAAAGTAAAAGAAAAATTCCTTCATTTGTATACAATCCCTCCCCCCACCGCCCCAGAACAGTCCACTATGCAACCTTCACCCTGAGGTCTCTAGGATCTAAAGCTAAGAGAGAAATTTCTGGATCACTTCTATTTCTAGGTTTTTGAGAATGTCCCGTTTACACACCACTGCCCATTGCCATCCGGTAATTCTGATTCACGGTAACCTTGTGTTTTGGGGTAGACCTGTATGCCCTAGGCTGTGATCTTTCTGAAGCAGATCACCAGGCCTTGCTTGTGCGGCATAACTGGGTGAATTCAAACACCCAATCTTTAGTAGCCAAAGGTTCGACTGCTTGTACCATCCAGGGGCTCCTATTTGCACCCTCAGGAGCCTGAAACGACATTTCCCAGGTCCCTTTCTGTTTAGATGCCATTAGTGATGGAAACTCACATCAGATCTGGGCCACGTGAGAGGAACAGGAGCAGTTACAGTCCTTCCACCGAGCTCAAGGTCAAGAAGCGTTCCCTCGATGAGCTGATTCAAGGACACCAATCCAAGTGAGAGAGAGAGAGAGAGAGAGAGACAGAGAGAGAGAGTGTGTGTGTGCAGGTCACAGCAGGAGGAGGAGTGTTTGTCGAGGTTTTCTGAGGGTCTCCTACAAGTCTCCTTAGTTCTGGAGTTCTTCCTGCACCTCTCTGATAGCTTGATGTCACTGATAATCTTATCCTCATGGTTAGTCCTCAAGAAAACTCCATGGCACCATGACTAAGTTCTTCACTGCTGACTAAACGGACAAAGGTTCAAACCTATCAATCCTTCTGGGGACAAAATATGAGACTGCCTGCTATTATAAAGTTTCACAGCCTTGGAAATAGAATGAGGCAATTCTACCCTGCCCTACTGTTGTTGTTGTTGGGTATCATAGAATTGGAGCTGACCCTCCCGTGCGTTTTCAGAGGCAGTTAATCGTATGGGAGGAGATTGCCCATCCTTCTCCCATGGAGCAACTAGTGGCCTCAAACCACATGCCTTTGGGACTACAGCACAGCTTCTTGCCACTAAGCCACCAGAGCCCTGTAGGTTTACTAAAAGTTGAAATAAACTCTACTGCAATGGGTGGTTCTGGCTTCACTGTAGCTCTTCCAAGCAATTCCCTGGATGATTCAAACTAATAACATTCCCAGCTGGTTGGAGTTCAAGTCCTCCAGAGGCACGTAGGAGGAAAAGTTCAGTGGACAAAGTTGGACAATCTCCTTCCATATGGTTTATAGTCTCTGAAAAGTCAGTGGAGGGTCAACTATGAATCAGGTCCGACTCCACAGAAATGAGTTTGAGTTTCCCACTTCTGAAAGATGATGGTTGTGGTTCTAATCTGACACATGGAGTCCAAATGAACAGCACCACAACTGGGTGACTGGATGGTTGTTGGTTCTGCCTTTCCAAGAGTTTACAAGCACCTAAATCCTGTGTTAAATCCCCTCTGGACAACAGTTTCAGGAGTGACTTTTGCATTTTTAATTTTTTTTTTTCTAAAATTCATCAAAAGCAACCATATTCTCCTGGGTAGATTGAAACTTCCTGATTTACTTCAACTGGTCTAACTAACAAATTACCCTCTCAGCACTCTCATCTGTACCACGTCGATAGACAGTTTCTGAAAAATATCTCAATGACTTGTCATTAGTTACACAGATGAAGCCAGCATTTATATGTTGCATGATGCCTCAGAAAAAAAGATCCTCTTTAATCCTTACCATACCCTATGAGAAAGGCAATATTAGCTTTTACAAGATGAGTCTCACAGAAGTTTGCTCTCTTGGCTGGGGTCATGAAAATAGTGACTGCTGAAGCAGTGATTCAATGTCAAACTTCGGACGAACCCCGGCTGTCTTACAGGGAGCCTGACTAGATGAGTGTCTATGCCGCTTCTCCTACGACCACCTCCAGCTCTCATTAGCCTTTAACAACCAGGGAGGAAACATGAATGATCCCAGAAAAGAGTATTCCATCATTTTCACACTTTATCTGAGAATAATAATTAATGACAGTTGATTTGTTTTCTTGATCAATGATGCAGTTACGGAAGTAATACATAAGAGAGACAGCCCTTGAGATATATATCCCACCGATACATGTCAGAAATGATTGTCCCTTAATAGGGGTGAAGGGAGACGGATTATCCAATGAAGGGAGGGTCAGCACAAAATCATTAGAGAAAGAGAAGACACACAGAGGTATAGAAAGATTCATGAAACCAGAATTACAGGGAGGAAGTGGGGAGAGTGTTTTGGCTGATGAGTATTGACATTAACGTTACAGAACAAAGTATGTCTGAAAGGTTGAATGAAAAATTAAATCGCTTTGTTAACCTTCACTCAAATAATAATTTAAAAAACTTTTGAAAAAATAAAGAAATGATTGCCCCTTATAAAATGTAGTAATAGCATTAGAACCTGTCTAACTTGAGGGGAAGGGGAAGGAGACTCAAGATCAGACCCAAGAGTGAACCCCATTCGGTAGAAGATAGGACATACTGTTAGCTCCAACCTTTTTCATTTTCTTTTTTTGGGGGGTTGTCTTAACCAGCTTTGGCGTCCTTCCACCACAGTCTCTACTTCTCTGTTGGGTTCAATCGTCTGCTGAAATGTCCTCACAGAGTTTACGGACTGTAGCTAGGTGGTTTATTAGGAAAGCCTCAAGGTGCAACCTGGCACTGTGATCAATAGACAGGAACTGTACGTGTGCGCGTACAATGGGACACAGTTAGCTCCAGCTTCCTCTAATTAGATTCTTCCCGATAACTCTAAATGCCTAAAAAGAAACAATTTTAAGCAAAGTGAAGTAAAGCTTTAGGAGGAGAGAGCAGGGGGCGTTGTTGAATGCAAGTCAGTGGCTTTAAAAGCACCTCCCTGAGTGCCCCCTGTTTCTTTGCTTCCCTTACAAGTAGGGACTAGGTGCTGCAATAAGGAGCATTGACTGGGAAGAGAACGCTATGAGGAAATCTTTTATTTTCTTGGTAAAACAAACAAAATGCGATATTGGTCACCCACGGTGGACAGTGTCTGGTGGAGCTCCCCATTTAAAACAAGCTTAGAAGCAGGAGTGGCATCCACTTCTGAAATAGCTTGCTTCCCGAAACCCTATGAACTTGGAGAAACAAAGAAAGCTATGTAAGTGTTCAGGTCTTTCATTCATAGGGTAGTTATGAGTCACCTACGATTCGATGGCATTTAACAACAACAACAAAACAAAACAAAAAATATTGCTTCCTCTGACTCTGCCTTTTCTCTTTCTTTCTACCTTGGAATACAAGTTATATTTGGAGCTGCAACAGCCATTTTGAGATCTTGAGGCAGAGGCCCAAAGACAGGCAAGAAGTAGAACCCTAAAATAACACAAAGGCTTCGGGTACCAGTAATCAGCTGCTTCCAGGCTTCCTGATGTGTAAGGAGCCACTCTTTCTGTTTATATCCCAGTACTTGGTTAAGCCCCCGTGGCCAGGTCTGTGTTACTTGACGCAGAATGCATTCCTAATTGACGCATGGCTACTGCTCTCACACGTTTAAGCGTCTGGTCATTGCAGGTGCTCAAAACACTTGGTGAGGGACTGACCGGAGGGATGCGCAAATGAGTACCTCATGCATCCATCCTCACACTCTGTGCAGCACTTAGCTCTGTGTCTGACATCTAGCAGACGCACGATGGGTATTTGCTGGATTAAATAGCAGAGGTAGACGTTATCATTTAGCACGCAGAGGAGAGGCCCCAGAAAGCCCTGACGGCCCGTCGACACAACACAAAGCCTGCCAGATCGCTGTGTTGAGGAAATAAGAAATTGAGAACATCCAGTACCCGAAAGCCATGCTCCAATTTAGAAAGCCTAAAATAATACCACTCATCACTCATGTCCCCTGGCAAAGTACAAATTAGTGGCTTGGAAAAATCCTCTGAGCTGGAGGGTGACACAGACATTAGCCTAAATAGGAAAAGCCCTCGTGGTGCTCAAGGCCTGCTTCCCAGGGAAGGAGGGTTTACCCAGGCTCAGCAAAACCCAGACAAATCAGAGGATGCCTCATCATTTAGAACCACCGCTGCAAAAGGTCAGGGCAAAGAGGAAAAGTCATCAGGGAAAGCGCCCAGTGCCCAGCGCTGATGACATTTGCCTGCTGCTGGGGACAGAGCCTGCCTGACTGAGTATGAGCCTGGCATCTCCTTGTCACCCTTCCACCTTCAGGGGGGATGAATCAAGCCCATTCCATCCTCCATGAAGCTGGCGATGCAGATGGCCTGTCTCCCCTTGAGAGAAGGGAAGCATCATTTCTGGCCTGATCGTGTCCCCCAGCTGGTAACAGAGATAAGGAAAACACACGGGGCAGATTGCTGAACATGAATGAGTAATTATTATTGGCACAGGGACCTGCCCCCAGTGACAAGTGATGTTGCTCACGGTGGCAAGCGTCATCTGTGTGTGAAGCAACGGCCTCATATGCTTGTGAACTGAACACGTGTTCCCATGGAGGAGTACCGGTGATGCTGTGGCCATTCTGTCCCCATGATAATTGGTAACATAGGTGTCCCTGCATTAAAACAGTGAAGTCTCTGAGTGAGACAAGCTTAGTTAACATGCTCACTGTCAACCAAAAGACTGGAGGTTTAAGTCTCCCCAAAGGCACCTTAGAAGAAAGGTCTGGTGACTGATTTCCAAAACTCAGCCATTGAAAGCCCCGAGGAGCACAGTTCTGCTCTAACATGCAGAGGGCCCCACGTGTCGGAGTGAACTCAATAGTTACTGGCTATAGACAGCAGTGTGTGTGGTGCTGGAGGAGAATCCTGCATCTGCCGTGGACTGTTAGAAGAACAAACAGTCTTAGGGGAAACAGAAGCAGAACGTTCATGAGAATCAAAGATGGTGAATCTTAGAACCTTTCACTTTGGCTGAGTCATTAGAAAAGACCAATATGTAGTAGAAGATGAACAAATGATAGAATTCTAAAAAGGAGGCAGCAAATTCAGTGAAGCACAAGGTCAGCAAAATCAAAAGAAATCCCCACATGAGGAATGGATAAGAAAGTCCAACAAGAAACTCTCAGGGAGGTGGATTGACACAATAACCCAACAGTGACCTCAAAGCCATCGACAATACCCAGGAAGATGACACAGGACTGGACAGCATTTCCTTCTGGGAGCCCTCAGCCCACCTCGAGCCAGAGCTGCCTCCAGGGCGAGTAACTACATCACACGCGGCAGAGTCCAAATGTGAAGGCATACAGTTTTGAGTTGGACATACCCAGATTCTGATGCTAGTTAACCACCTAGCAATTAATTCTTTGGAGGAGCTGAGTCTCATTTCCTCTTCCATAAAATAAGCTTCATAATATTTAAACTCAAAAGATAGACTCAACAATAAGAAGTTGTTTTTGTTGTCCTCCAGTGAGTTGAAACCAACCCATAGATGACCCTCCTGTGAGTTTTCAAGGCAGTAAATAGCACAGAAGAAGAATGCCCATTCTTCTCCTGAGGAGCAATTAGTGGATTTGAACTGTGTGCCTTTGGGACTGCAGTGCAGCTTCTTAGCAGAGGTGACATTATTTTCATAAGGCAGAAGCACTTCCATGAACGTATGTTTCTATGCACAGACATTTTTCTTCATGATGTTTTGTGAAAGATGAAGACGAGGTTCAGGGAAGACACTTAGAATAAGCAAGTGCTCGAGTTAGTAAGTTGCCAGTTCTGAAACTGGAGCCAGTTCTCCCTGGAGCTGACCTCACACCCCCTCTTATACTCTAGAGGGAGGGGTTCGTCCAACAGTCACTTGGGAGGAAGCCTCTTAAGAGATGCAATTCTGCTCTTTGAAGCGATATAAGGGCATCTTCCAGTTCCTTCCACTCCTGTTCTTGTACTCTGTCCAAGTCATAGCGGAGGCTCTGACCCTTGAGACTAGGGACAGTCCCACTCTTCTGGGGTCTTCAGGGCTAAAGAGTTGGTGGGGCGAGAACAGGTGGAAATTGGCAGGGTCTTGGGGACAGCAAGTTCCAGCTTCATTAAGACCCAGTGAAAACCCATCACCAGACTGGACATCGACACTTATGAGTTCTTTTTCTCTATTCTTGGAGGCCAGCTTTTCTCTGATTCCAGTCTGCAAAGCAGAGAGTGGACTTACTGAGAAGGCCAGCAGCCAGGGAGAACCGCAGATGTCCTTCCCAGACCAAAAATGGGCAGTCCTTCACTCTGCATAACAGTGGTCAGCGAGGCAAAGCCTGCACTGTGACTGGAACAGTTATCACACATCCAAAAGCAGGGCGAGCAACACAGGATGTGGACAAGGCCATGAAACGGAGGCTGAGAAACGTAGGTAGTAGGAAGAACCTAGCATTTATTATAAACAAGGTTTGTTTGATTTTTAAAGTTATTCTAGGAGTCCCTGGGTGGTGAACAGTTAAGTTCTTGCCTACCGATGGAAATTCAAAGTTCAAATACACTTTCATTAGTGTAGGAATTGGGTAAGTCAAGCAAAACGAGGCAAAGCTGGGTAGAAAGAATGCTAGGGTGCTTTCCAACACTGTACTACCTGTGCAGCTCAGATATTGCCCCTTTTCTTCCCTCTCACACTGCTTGATTCTTTAGCTGGGTGAGCAAGACCAAAGGGCACGACCTCACGGTAACATTCTGAGACATCTCAGGAAAAAAGGGTATGGAAATATGCACAGACCACCGCCATGAACACAGCATGGAATAGTCCCACTCTGGAGAACTTGGGGTCACCAGGAGTTGAAATCAACTTACTGGTGACAACTGCTTTAACAGCCACCCCAGCGCTACTCACACCCCAACCACCACTGCCATCGCTACCAAGAGAGCTCTGAACAGCCTGGAGATTTGATTAGACTGTGAAGTCCAATACTAGGGGCATGCATGGGGATTTTGGTCCATGTCTGTTCCACCTTCGACACTAGCATCATGGTTTCCTCTGAAGAAAATATTATATGACTCCTCTCATACAAGATGTGGACAGGAATAGACAAGGAGCAGGGACAGATCATCCCACACAACTGGTCCCCACCTGGATACAATTCCTGAGCAGTGCCACAGGGTCCAAAAGTGGATGATGCCCAGCCCAGCAGCTGCATCCCAAGGGATTATTAAAACATATACAACCTATCTATATTCTCGAGTTTCCTCAGTCCTTATTCTTTTGACCTTGATTGTTGTTGTTATGTGCTGTCAAGTCATTTGCAACTCATAGCGAACCTATGTACAACAGCCCTAACCCCTGCTCTGTCTCGTGTCAATTTTATTGTCTCTGACACACCTACCCCCAATTAACCCAGTCGCTGGTCACTGAGTCAATCCATCTCATTGAGGGTCTTCCTCTCCTGCACTGTCCCTCCACCCTTCCAAGTATGATGACCCTCTCCAAGGACTGGTCCCTCCTTGCAACATGTCCAAAGCATGTCAGACGAAGCTTCAGAATCCTTGCCTCCAAGGAGCAGCCTGGCTTAACCCTCTCCAGGATGAACCTGTTTGTTCTCCTAGCAGTCCATGGTATATTCAACACACTTCTCTAGCACCACAGCTCAAAGGCATCAGCTCTCCTTCTATCATCCCTAGTCATTGCCCAGCTTTCTAGTTGCAAATACCATGGTCTGTATTCTTTTGATCTAGCTCTTCAAAATTCCTAGAACTTCCTGGTGTTCCCTTCCTTCCAGATCCTACAAAGCAGCAAATGATGCCATTGTCTGTGATTGCCAGGAGCCCAGCTTGGAGGGAAAACACTGGAGTGAGATTTGGAAGAAGGAATGCTAAGAGAGTGATGACAGGACTCTTTGTTGGTACTGTTGTTAGACACCACTGAGTCTGTTCCAACTCATAGGTCGTGACCCCACGTCGAACGGATAGAGACCCTGTCCAATCCTGCGCAGTCCTCACCATGGTGTAAGGCACTGACCGTGTCATTCCACCTTGATGAGCACCTTCCTCTCCTTCACTGACCCTCACATCTCCCAGGAATGATGCCCTTTTCCAAGAACTGGTTCCTCGTGCCAACATGCCCATTTTTGAGGGAGTATGTGGGACAGAACTTTCCCAGTTAGCAGGCTCCTCCCCCGTGTCCATGCTCACCCAACGCACCCACTGCCGAGGATGGTTTTACTAATCA
Organism: Elephantulus edwardii; assembly: GCF_000299155.1. NCBI lineage: Eukaryota > Metazoa > Chordata > Mammalia > Macroscelidea > Macroscelididae > Elephantulus > Elephantulus edwardii. The sequence goes on along the minus strand of NW_006399830.1, from coordinate 10,123,119 downwards.
GGGGACATCCTGACAAATCTCACTCTTTTGCAAACCTCCAGACACGTACTAAAGGATGCAAGGAACAAAATGGCAACCATGGCAGTAAGGACGGTGGCCAAGAACAGGGGTTGAGTGTCCCCTGGCCAAGGCAGTCCTGGCTGCTGTCACCGTAGACTGATGCACTGACACCAGCAGGCAACCCTTGAATGCTGATACAGCATCACAGCTCAGGGAGGCTGGCCAGCTACCTGGTGGCAGGCTGATTACACTGGGCCCGTCCACTGCAGAAGGTCCTGAAATGTGCCCTTGTGGGAACAGAGCTCTCGTTCTTTATTTCTGGATTAGTTTTGCTTCTGCTTTCTGGCCTGTCAGTCCTCTGCCAGCACCGTCATCTGTCAACTCCCTGAATACGTTACTCACTGTCTCGCACAACATTGCTTCTGACGGAAGAAGCAGCTCCCCAGGCAAAGGAGAAAGGCAATGAGCTGATGCCCATGCGATCCCCTCTTACCAAGAATCCCATCAGCCAGGAGCGTCTGCCTTTAGAGGTTGATGGGATGCTTGCTGACGACTCCATTACCATCCCAGTTGGAGACCAGGCCTTGCAAGCTGGGGAGCTGCCTTTCAAGGCTATGCACAGAGCCCAGCAATGCAGAGAGCTTGCCACAGGGGTCCAGAACCAAGTAGAGAGAGGGAGAATGGCAACTCTCAGGAGCACCCCGGCAGGCTGCATACTCATGGCCGACATAGGGTGCCCAGTGTCTGGACCCTTGGGAGAGACTCTTGGGAGCTGACATGGACACTCACATAGTTTCTGCTTCTCATTTATTAAGAAAGAAAGTGCATACACTGTTGGTTGAGACGACGGGCTAAATTATCAAGGGGAAATTGGATGGCCGCCACACGTCGGGGAGTAATCAAGGTACAACCCGAGTTCAGAGACTCGGGAACATTCAAAGACCTCTTACTTGTGATGGTTGGTGGGAACCTCCCACAACCCCTCTGGGCACACATCAGGCGCTCACAGCTTTCAAGAGCATGGGTTCAGGACCTGGAAACAGGCAAGAAGAAAGTGGAGTGACCCTGGAAGAAGGAAATCACCAACACTAGTCACGGACGCTGGGCCACTCAAGCATTTATTAGCTCACTCACTCAGTCACAGTTCAGAACGCTTACTGAGCACCTCACTGTGTACCAAGCTGTGCTGTGTGCAGGGGACTCACGGTAACCAACCAGCCCTTCTACGTCAGGACCCCTGATGGCAGTGGGCTGTTAACGGAAGAGTTGGGTTTGAGTCCACAGAGAGAGATGAGGCAGTCTGCGCCCATAAAAATATGTAGCTTTGGAAACACTACGGGAAGTTCTACTGTCCTTCGAGGTCTCCATGGACCAGAATCCACTCAATGCTGTGTGTTAGGGAAAGTCGAAGAATGCAAGAACAGTAGGTAAGTCAGGCCACTGGTTCAAGTCCAACAGCTGGGGGTGACCAGCCAGATGAAGAATCCAGATGGAGCCAAACCAAGAGAGAGTTGCCAGACTTTCTTTTCTATTTGGTGTAAGCCTCAGCCCCAAGGAAAGTTTCCTTTCAATGATTGGTTGAAAAGAACTCACAGTGGATCTCATCATATTGCAGAAGTTCTTGTCCAGGAAATGATCATCTGCTCTCATCCATGAAATAACGGCATCACAGTGGATCTCTTTAAGGAAACGACGGCATTGTAATTGCCGAGAATCACAGGCAGCCATGCTGACACACTGCCTTTGCCACCACCCTGGTCTAGTGTGCACTGTGTGGCAGGCAGATCTCAGTTGACTCTGGGGCGCAGCAAGCGTCTGTCGTCTCCATGTAGGTGACTCTCGGGCTAGGAGTTTGAGCTGAATCCCTTTCTGTCCTGTTGATCCTGCCCCGTAGTGACCCCAGGTGCAATGTCAGACTATCCAAGAAGCAGAACAAGTCTGGCCTTCTTGAGCTGACCTACTCAACGATAGTGAACAACTTTCCTTCTGTTCACCCCATCACTGATCCCGCTTCCAGGGATGGCTGGCGTCTGTCTCTCCACCAACCACACAGATCTTCCTGCAGAATCAACGCCTCATGTCAAACGAGCCATTGCTGGCAGAGTTAAGGTACCCAGGAGACATCGTAAGCACAGGCTTATTTACTAACCTGTGGTGAACAATTCCATATGTTCCACATAAAAAACCCTTCCTTCAGGGTGCTGGCATTCGTCTCCCTCCCAATCCCATAGCACCTCCTTGTAGAGTCACAGAGCCAGAAACCAAGGTGAGCGGGCCTTACTCGTGCTCTCTTATAATCTATAATGAGCAGTCCCATGCAGGCTGCGACTGTAGTGAACTCCACGTTAACCTGTTCATGACAGATCAGTGAACAAGCACAAGTAAGCCTGCACTTAGCCAGCTTAGCGGGTCATCAGCAGAGTAGAAATACTCTAGAATAATTTCCGTGGTTGTGATCTTCTGGAAGGCTTTGCTAAAAACTTTGCTAAACCTGGGTATTTTCGAACTGTCAACCCCAGGTTAGCGACTGGTTACACACTGCTTGCGCTACTCAGGAACATCTATGGTTTTGACCACTCTGAAAATAAGTATCATGGAGTACTGAAACCCTGAAGTCACACCACTTGCTCAGACGAGTCAGGAACGGATAACTACATGGTAACTAACCTGTTCTTTGTAAAATCTTTGTGCTGCCACTGGGACCCGAGGCCCACCCGTTCCTGTGCTAGATGGCTCCTAGCTCAATGCCAGCTTCACCGTCTCCCGCCCCCCATACTACCTTGGAAATGAACCCTGCTGTCAATTTCCTGTGCAGGGTGACTTTCAGAGATGCCCCGAGAAGCATTTTATTGAAGCTAGGAAATTGGAAAGCATCTCAATTTCTGCGGCACCGAGACTTTATTATTTCCTTTGAAGTGAATTTTCCAATGCACCAGGCAAGTCTCTGCTCAAACGGAGGTATGAAAATTCATGTCAGAATCAAAAAGGAGAGGTTGTCTGGCTTGTGCTCCCGCTGTACCGTCCACGGCCTCGCCCGCCTGCCTTGCGTTTGTTCACGGAAAGATCACTGATGTGTAACCACGGCAGACAGCCAAAGGGGACACAGAAGGCCCACGGGTAAATGCTTCCAAGGTTTTTAAAGGCTCGTTTCATTCACTGACTTTAGCTACTTACACATTTGGAGAGAATAATTAGCTAGACTGACTGAGTGACAGTTAGATGTCATTTGAGTTGATGAAACTCATGTTGGCAACGGAATGGAAGGTTACCTGTCCCGTCCTCAAGGCCGGATCATTCACGTCCATTGTTAAGGCTATTGCACTGATGGTCTCTCTGGTCCTCTTCCTCACCAAACATGAGGTGAATCCTGTCACCTGTGTACCTCTATTTAACAGGGTTTTTTTTTTAAACCCTGTTTTACCTACTTAATGTTAATCTGGGCAAAGAGGGCCAAAGAGAAGAATGAAGAATTCATAACTCAAATGTTGATGGCCTTGCCTGCTTCAGATAAGAAGGCAAAAGGCCTTGCCTGCCTGGCTAAGCTAGCAGGTGGCTCGTAAATCAGAATGGAATGTACCTCCCTAAAGACTCTGTTTATAAAAATCCTCCCCAGTAAGTTCACAGTGTGACTTGCCATTCTGCTTCTCCATGATGAGGAACTCACCCGGGAGCTCCCCTTCAATAAAGCTGCATTAAGCTTTCTCTCGTTCTCTCTGATTTCTTCTTTAAGTCCACTAACCTAACCTAACCTAACCTAACACTTAACAGGTCACTTCATCAACAAACCAAAGCACTAATCTGTACGTACAAATCTCTGTACCCTCCCCATCGCCCTACCCCATGTCTTAACCTTTTATCTGAGCCCTTCTTTCAGTGCCCACCTCCTGAGAAAGAGATTTCACAGTGTGGAAATAACTTTATTTGACCTTTCTCACCACAGACTTTATAGCTCTCTCCAAATGATTGGGTGGGACTATGCAAACGAAGTGCTTCTGGCATACTAAGGGGATTGGATGGCTTGCAGACAATGTAAATGAAGTAGATGGCAGGGTGGGACCAGACAGAAAAGGTATAAAACCCAAGGTAGGAGATGGCTCAGGCTCGCCATCCTTCTAACCTTAGAGTCTGCCATCACCAAAGTAGAAAGGAGGAGTTATTATGATGACCAGGAAAGAAATCAGGAGAGCAACATGTCCCTGGGCCCTGGGTTCCTGAGCTGAGAACATCCTGGGGAAAGGAGACAGAAAATGACAGAGAGCTGTAAAACCAGAGATGGTGAGAAGCAGCATCAGAGTTAAAGCAGCAGCCACAGAGGCAGCAGAGACAGGAAAAGGACACAGGCTGGTGCGGTGAATTTCCGGCCCACAGAGCAAGAAAGCTGAGTGCCTGAGGTTAAGGGGCTTGCCAGTGGGGTGGGTGCCTCTCGGCACAAGTGGCAGAGCTTTGTAACACCTGCCTGAGCAAGGTAGATGTTGTCCCAATAGAGTCAAGAGATCAAGACCCAGGAAGAGGCCTGCTAATAGGGACAGCTGAGAAGGCGCTGTACTGTTGGAACTATATCCTGAGTCCTTCCTGATCCTGAACTGTGACCAGTTCAACAACTCAACTTGTTGCCATCACATCAGAACTCATAGCTGATCTACCAGTCGGTTTTCAAAAGCTGGTGGCTTAGTGGTAAGGAGTTATGGGGTTAACCCAAAGGTAAGCAGTTCAAATTCATCAGCTGCTCCATGGTAGAAAGATGGGTAATCTCTCCTCATGCAATTTATTGCCTCTGAAAACACAGTGGAGGGTCAGCTATGGGTCAGTTCCAACTTGACTGTACTTAACAATGACATATCGCATGGAAGCAGATTGCTCATCTTGTCCCCAGGAGTAGCTGGGAGTGTGGAATTGCATGCCTTTGGGCTGGTTATGCAATTCCTTACCCATGAGGCCATCAGAGCTCCTGCATAATGTTACTGCCCCAACAACCTGTGTATGCAGTCTGTGAGTTCTGTGTGACCACTGGAAGGAATCTATGGGAAGCCAAACTTTATGCCAAATATTATATAAAAACCCTTGTTCAGGAATTGAAGGAATTGCAGATTTATAAGTTAGGATTTCTCTTGCAACAGACCATAGAAAATGAGCTGTTTGTTTCCTGCAGACAGGAGACAGCTAGGGGTCCCCTACAGAGGGAGTGTTACTTCCTGAGCTCTAGAGTTCACCCTGAGGCATCAAGGTTAATAGTTACAGGTAAACCAAATTCTTGCATTTGTGAACCCCTCCTTCCTGAGTCAAGCAGAAGGTTTTCAATAGAAAGAGCTTTGCTTCATTTGCATTGAATTCTCTTTGTGATTTACTTCCTGATAATTTTCAATAAAGATACAGAGAAACATAACTTGGGGTCTTCAGTCAAGAACTGCTGGTCCCCTGTTTTATGCTCTCTGCTCTATTTCATTCCTGGCTGTTTGTCTCATTATTAATAATTATAAAATTATTCCATTCCTTGGGACCCTCGGTCTGCAACATGAATCAGCAAACACAGCCGTGAACTCGAGTGCCTTGGAAAGAACAGTTGGTGTCACAATTGATAAAAAGGTCACCTGTAATAATTCTTTCTCTCCATACCAGGCAGCGTGGATGGCAGAACGCCAGACAATTCTCCAGCGCCTTCCTTCACTGCCGTGGGAGAGCCAGCACGACGCCCTTGGGGAGAGAAGAGCTTGTGTTCATTCTCCAGAGGAAACGGACAACGTTCCTGTCAGCATTTTTCTCAGGGAGAAAAAGTAAGCGGGTCCGGACTGCAGGCTGGAGTCTCTGATCTTTATTAGCAAGTGCTTCACATCATCTTCCCCTTTGTTCTGTCAGAGCCGTGGATGGAAGAGGGAGCTCTGGTGGCCCAGTGGGTAAGGAGTTGTGCTGTCAGCCCTCACTCAGCAGCCAGTTTGAATCCACCCGCTGCTCCATGGGAGGGTAGTGGGAAAACTCCTCTCATGGGATTTACTGTCTCTGAAAACCCGCCGGAGGGTCAGCTACGGGATGGTTCACACTTGACGGCACACACCGACCAGCATATGTGGAAACGGTACAAGGATGGGCAAGGCTTCATCTTCTTCTAATCCGCCAGCTGCCTCATAGGAGAGAGGTGGGCAATCTCCTCCCATATGATTTACAGCTTCCAAAAACCCACTCGAGGGCCAGCTACGAGTCTGACTTGACAGCCATGACTTTTTGAAGTCAGTATGTGAGGTACTAGTTGAAGGCCTTTGTCTGTCCCTCCAGCCATCTAGTTGGCAGCACGGTGCCGTAGGTGATGCACTGCTGACTGTACGATTGGCAGTTTGAAGCCACCAGCTGCTCTGTAGAAGAATGATGGGCAGTTTCCTCCCATAAAGATTTCTGGCCCCGGAAACTCAGTGCAGGGTCGATATGAACGACAACGGGTATTGGCTCACATGAAATCTGAAACAGATCAGATGCTCTGTCAATATTTATTGTTGGCATCATCTCATAATTAGAGGATGACAATAGGAAACATTTGTCTTTTTACACTGAGGTAAGACAACCTGATTAAGGCAGGCAGATGGGTGCTTGGCTTGGGCACCACCTGTGCCATTCCAGCAGAGAGAGAAAAAAAAAGCATCTCTTAGCTCAGCAAACCAGACAAGGCTGTGATTTGATCAATGGTGATAAGTATGCTGGTGTCGTCACTCAGTCTTTCATCTAATAGGTGGTCCTCCTTGCCGGGCGGCAGCTCACCGAGCAGACCTGGAGCTCGGTTACCTGCCTGCGTCACCCTCACGGCGTTTATCACAAGCTCACAGACACAGTGGGCAGGGGAGAAATGATTAAATAACTGACTCCAGCAAGAAGCATATTCATCGTCTTCACTTGATGTCAAAGGTAAATGAATTTTAGGGACAATCCTTAGGGACCCTTAGTCCAGTGAGAGACTGTTTATTTTATGACAGTTTGTGCCTTAGAAATCTAGGACACTATGGAGACATCAAGGAGTCCTGGTGGCACAGTGCTTAGTGCACTGGGCTGCCAAGCACAGGCAAAGGAAGCTGGATGATGTTGCTGTTCTTGTCAGGTGTCCCTCAGTTCGACTCTGACGCATCGTGACTGTGAACCGTGGATTTGAACCTTGCTCTGTGCTATACCATCTTCATGTCTCTGCCATGCTCACATCCACTGTCACGGTCACTGTGTCCAACCATCGCCTTGAGGCCCACCCTCTTTAGGCAACCCTCTACCTTTCCCAGAATGATTGGTACCCCCACGTCTTAAACCACACACCTCTGGAAACTCTGTGACCCTGGAGAAATGATGATAGTTATAGAAAGGCTTCAGGCCCTTTGTTCATAGGGTTGTTATGAATTGTGATCGACTTGATGGCAATCAACAACAACAACAACGCAACAACAGCATGTCAGGGACCCTTCCAGAGCGCTTAAAAGCAATGATGTCACCTTAAAGACTAAGGTACGCCTGATACAAAGCATAGTCTTCTCAATTGCTAGCTATGCATCTGAAAACTGGACACTGACTAAGGACCAAAGAAGCAGCACCGGTGCCTTTGAGTTGTGGTGTGAGAGAAGAGTACTGACCATCCCACGGACGCCAAGAGGACAGACAGGTCTGTTTTGGAGAAAGTGAAACCAGATGATCCTTGGAAGTAAGGGTGGTGAAACTTCGTCTCACATACGCATCTGGGCATGTTGTTAAGAGGGGTCAGTCTTTGGAGAAGGACATCATGCTTAGACAGGTGGAAGGTCAGAGTAAGAGAGGAAGACCTTCGATGAGAGGGACTGTCATTAAGACTAGAGCTCAAACGTTTCCGAGACAGTGAGGACGGCGCAGGATAGGGCAGGTCTCAGTCAGATCTGTTGTTCACAGGATCACTCAGAGTTGCAGTTGACTCACTGGCACATAACAACAACAATAACAACATGCTAAAGTGTGTCGGATGAAGCTCATCATCCTTGCTTCTAAGGATCACCCAGGTGGTAGGTACAGTCCTTAGAAAATCCTCCATTCACGGCCCTCCATTGAGTTTCTGGGACCAGAAGTCTTTATGGGAGACTCCTCTCTGGTGGTTCAAACCTGCCAGAGCTCCACGGTGGGAAGACAGGAAAGCTCTTCCCATGAAAGTTAGAGCCTCCGAAACCTGGTGGAGGACCATCTGATTCTGACTTAATGGCAACGAAAGGTAACTGAGTTCATGAAAGGACATCAGTTTGTATCCACCAACCGCCCCAACAAGGAAATATGGGCAGTCGACACCCATAAAGGTTTACAGGCTCGGACACCCAGTGGAAGACAGCCACAAGTTAGAACTGAGAGGTCAGTGAAGGGTGAGTGATGACGGAGATACAGAGTCAAGACGAGAACAGAGAATGAAATGGACGAGCTTCATTTTAAAGGCGTAGTGTCCTTTAAGGAGAAAGGCAAGGAGGGAGCCTTCAGGCTCAAGATCCGTCTCTGAGAATGTCTTCGTTTCATGCCCAAGTACAGTGGGCGGGGTTTGCCAGGCAAGGCTAAGGGCACGTCATTCTTTACGTGCTGTGAGTGGGTCTGTGGCGCTGAAGACGGCACGCCAGGCAGCGAGGTGGAAAGGCTGCTGTCTTGCCCCAGCAGCACTGCACGCTCAGCTCGTCCCCTCCCTGAGCCTCAGTTTTCCCATCTGTAAAAGAGCCCAACAATACATGCAAAGGGAAATCTAAGTCCTGAAGCATTCTCGAGCTTACAGACCCTCAGAAAGTTCTCTCCCTTCTTTGTTGTGCCACAAACACTTTGTTGTTGTTGTTGTTGTTGTTGTGTACTATTGAGTCAGAACCGACCCATAGCTGACCCTCTGGCAGGTTTTCAGAGGCTGTAAATCGCACAGGAGGAGACTGCCCATCCTTCTCTGGTGGAGCAGCTGGTGGATTCGAACCACGTGCCTTTGGGATTGCAGTGTGGTTTTGGCTCCGTAGCAGGTGTGGTTAAACTGTTCAGCTGCTAACCAAAAGGTCAGAGGTTCACGTCTATCCCAAGATGCTTTGCAAGGAAGGCCTGGTGAGCGACTGCTGAAAAACCAGCTGTAGAAAAACGTGAGGGGGTGGGGGGTGGGGTGGGGGGAAGGAGCTGATTTCCTGGTCTGATGGAGATTGATGGGATCCTCGTGACAGTGGCCATGTGATAGCCTTGGAGCCTGGATCTAACTTGTCCCGTGGCTCAACTTTCAGCCAAAGACGCAACAGGCTAGGAATGTGAACGATAACAGCAGGAAGATACACAATTCTTAGAACCTTAAAGCATAAAAACCCCATAAAAGGCAATCTGCCTGGGGATAAAGGTCAGAAGGCAGGGACAGGGACAAGTGGAAACAGTTAACATAGGGAAGAAGCAGGTAGAGTGCTGTGTCATCATGGTGATCGCTGTCAATGTCGCAGAACAAACACGCTCGCACTGTTGGCTAGAGAAGCATTTTTCTCTGTAAATTTCACTCAGGTCACAATTAAAAGACAGAAGAGGAACTCCCTAAGGAGCACGATTCTCTGACACACGCGGGCCACTATGAACTGACGGGGACTGAAGGCATACGGGTGTCTGTGCTTGGTTCTGGCTTCGCGCCTGTCATCCAAAGAGCTGACGGCTTTCCTGTGGAGAGGAGGGTAGCCACCCTTGTGCTGACCCAGGGAAGACTGGCAGAGCAACGGTAGGGGAGAAGCAGTTAAAACAGAAAATAATAGCAAGGAGCTGGAGTTAGCCCCGACTGCCCACTCCTGCTCTCGTTTTTATAGTCTATTAAAACCCACAATCATGACAATGTTTATGCATTATTGGGGAGATAAATTGCATAATTTTCATTTTGCAATTTAAATGTAATTATGATCTTACTAATGACTAAAACCTGAGTTTGCTAGACGATCAGTTTTTTCTAACCCTTGCCAAAATTATAGGTAATTACTTAAGGCTTTACAATAATTATAAGTCCATCCCTTAAATAATTAATGTGTACTTTCACGGTACAAAACAGCCAGTAATCAGGCGACCTCCGCTTACGCTGCAAACCCATGCAATTAGCCCTATTGTGCAGGTCTGTGGAAGTAGACCCATTTGCTATGGTTCCTTTGGTGGGCAAGCTGAAACTCAGGGTTGCTGTGTTTTATAGCATCAAATAAGAGAGAATTCCCCTGCTGCCACAGTCTAGCAAAAGAAATTTATCCACAAAATGGCAGGGAATTCAATATTAATCTGCACAAGGCTGTTTTCACTGGTGGGAGAGGTACTCGGGGGTGGGGAAGAGGAAAGTGGGGAATCCATTCAGCTGTGGAATTAGAGGACACAGGAAACGGAGAGTGTTTGCATGAAGGAGCTGACAGTGGAGGTGAGGAGTTGGCTTAGGGGTAAGGAGTTGTGCTGCCTTCCCAAAGGCGTGTGGGTTGAGTCTACCAGTTGTTCTGCGGGAGAAAGATAGCCTGTCCCCTCCCTCACGTGATTTACAGCCAGCTATGGGTCGGTTCCAACTCAACAGAACATCATGAATAACACAGTGGTTTAAGCACTTGGTCACTAACTGAAAGATCGGTGGTTCAAATGCACAAGCCATTCCATCGGGGAAAGATGTGGCGTCTTCAGGTGTATATATTTAGAGCCTTGAAACCTCCATGAGGGAGAATCCCACAGAGTCACTATGCATCAGAACCTACTTCACAGAAGGTTTTCCCTCTCTAGGGGTGGGTGCTGCCAATGCTGTCACAGAGCAAGTGTTTGTGGAGCATTATGTTAGGCTCTTGGGATTTCTGGTGGCCTAGTGAAAAGGCGTTGCGTTGTTAACGGAAAGGCAGGTGGTTCAAATACCTGGGCTGCTCCAGGGGAGAAAGATGGGCAATCTTCTCCCATGAAATTTGCAGTTTCTAAAAACCACTGGAAGGTCAGCTATGAATTGATTCCAACATGACAGTAGACAACAACAACAACAACATGCTGGGCTCCAGGAGGTCTGGTGGCACCTGCTTACCTAGAGATCAGGGGTTTGAATCCACCAGCCTCTCCTTGGGAGAAAGATCAGCCACCTCTCCCCATACAGATCCACAGTCTCTGGCATCTGATGGACGGTCGCTGTGTATCAGAACAGACTCAAAGTCAGTGGGAATGTTGGGTTTTGGTGGTGTAACACATGAGGTATCAGACTGGTCAGCTGTTTGAATCCACTGGGCTCTGGGCAGAAGAAAGGCCGGGCAGTGTCCTCAGGTGAAGATTTACCACCATGGAAACCCGGCGGAGGGTCACTGAGTCAGTACTGATTTGACAGAGGGATGGGTTGGTTTCATGTTGGGCTTGAAGAAGCTCTGGTGGTGATGCGCATGGGAGTGTTAAGCAAAAAAGGTCATTAGTTCAAAGCCACCAGCTATTCCTTGGGAGAGAGACGGGCAGCTTTCGCCCATAAAGATTTACAGCCCTGGAAGGGAGTCACTGTGAGTTAGAATTGACTCCATCTATAGGCATGGGATTACTTCTTCTTTTATGTTGACTTTGGTGACAGATGGCTAAATAAGGCAGGAACATTGCTCTTAGTGTATCAGGCTGTTGACTGAAAAATCAGCAGTTCGAAACCACTAGACTTCAGCCTCAGAACTCAGTTCGAAATCACTAGACCACTCATTGGAAGAAATGAGTGGTCTCTATCTTCAGCCTCAGAAACCACTGATGGAGAAAGTGTCCCAATGGGTTGACTGGACTCAACAGATCTGGGCTGCAGGCTGAAGGTAAGAAGCATTCCAGAGACCTGCACACTCTCCTGATCTTCCCCCAGGAACGTGGTCCATGGAGGCTCAGAGCGATGGCCACCGTCAAGGACCCCTAGCACCAAACACACTTGCTTTCAGGAATAATTGGGGAGGGAGTTCCTGAGATTATCATATTCTGAAGGCCTGTGCTCACCGTCTGCCTCCTCTGCTTGTTATAGCCTAAGTCCCAGCTCCACTCCGCCTGCTTCTGGAAGTCTTCTGACTTTCTACAGGGCTTCAGGCTTTAGTCCGTCTCCACACAGAAGACTGGCCTCTTCCACCGTCTTACTCTCTTTGTCCTGGCTCAGTCTCAGGTAGATTTAAGGGAAGCACCATATGCTCTGGAAAGGCCTTGGACTCTGAGCTTTGAAGCCGGCCCTGACCAGCCAGGTCCTCATTTTTTTTTTCAGTGCCATAATCTGTCATTGAATCTGTTCAGAAGGCATGGCGACCACATGCACGATGGAACCAGATCACTGTGAACCAGAGCATTTTCATGGCTGCTTTTCAGAAGAGCATGGCCCGCCCTTTCTTCCTGGTGTTGTTTGCAGTCAAGTTGGCACTGACCCCCAGCTGAGAACATCTCTATCTGCAGACTCTGCTGAACTATGCTGAATACATATCACGACATCAAAACAAAGCCTCACCCTCTGTTGGGAGTGAAAAGGGGTTCTCTAGAGAACCAGTCTGCAGTTGGGCAGTAAGTACATAGTGATATCTCTTCAGAGTACAGAGGGTGACAGGGACTGTTTTTTACAAGAATAGTTTGGGGCAAACAGTAACCACAAGCCACACATCAATTAATTGACAGAAATCCTGATAGCAGCCAGTGCACGTGTTTCATAAAAGGGATTCTACCAATTGTTCAAAAATTGGGCACCCTGCGTGAAAGCATTCTTTCTAAGAGCCACAGTGTTCACTTCTTTACGATATTCAGCATAGTTCAGCAGAGCTTCTAGACTAGCTTTCCTCTAGCTCTTGATCCAACCTGCAGTCCAGGTACTCTCACAGGTGGGCTTGGCCTCCAGAAGCCCAGTCCACTGAGAAGCTGACACTCCGTCTACGTCCTTCTCTCCAGCTGAGTTTCATAGCAACTCCAGACCCAGGTCTGAAATGAATCCAAGCCTGAAGCTCACTCCGCTGGGGTCCAGCCTCTAAGGAAGCGAGTACTCATTGCTTGTACCTTCAGGACCATTGGCTCGATGAACTACCTCAGGTATCTATACAGCCAAGAAGACTGTTTCTCTTGGCTCTATCAATCCAAGGAGACCAGATGTCATATGGGAATGCCCTGTACCCAGCTTGTGTTTATCAAAGCTGTTTAGACTCTGATAAGGATTGCTAGTCGCTTTCTATGGGATCAATTCTCTGGCCAGGCTTGGCCCTATCTTGCCCTATTCTCCTGTCTGGAATGCTGAAGCTGTATGTGCATTTTAGCAAGCCCAGCGGAACTAGGACACCCCTAGGCTGTGTAATTCTGGTGTGGAGCTGGGAAAGGCAGCCGTGATTTCTTACCAAGGGGAGACTGATGTTCAGCCTCCACCAGTTCTGCATCAAGAAGCTAATGATTCCACTCTGCACCTCATTTATTTTATAAAAGACGACACAGTGGACCGACCGGGGAAGTCTCACGGAATCGCCCACTATTCATTATATAAATGGATACGATTATTCTGATGCATGCGGTTGGAAAACATGTCTCTTTTGTTCTCTTGAGTCTGTTACAGAAATCGTAACCCAAGTCACAACATCCGATAAATCCTTGCGCGAGGCCTCAGGGAATAAAGAAGCGTTTCCAGGGACAGTTAGCTCCAGAGCCCCTGCAACCAGAACAAATCATTTCCCAGAGTGTCTTTGGTTACTAGCAGGATAGCTTTTCCATTCACCCAACCTCCTCACCCTGGGCGTGGCCAAGAGTGCACAGAGAGTGTAAACCCTCCCTTTGCCTTCAACTGAAGATTTCTGGAGTTCTAGAAGGGAAATTTGGTGGCCCAGTGGTTCAAAAAGTAGACTGTGAACGGGAAGGTTGGTGGCTCCAATCTACCAGCCACTATTTGTGGGAGAAAATGGAGGCCACTTGTTTTTGCAAAGATTCAAAGCCTCTGGAAACCGCCGACAGTCCTGCCGTCCTGCACGTGGCTGAGAGTCCGAATGGGCTTGGTGGGCAGCAGGTCTGAGTTTGAAATCAGGATTCTGAAAATCATGTAGAGAATGTCCTTATTTTGTTATAATCTTTTAAAAACAATTATTATTTGAGTGAAAGTGTATAAAGCATGCCGTCTTCTCAGTTATTACTCACGCACATTTCAGTAACACTGACTATTGTTGCTGGGTGCCGTGAGCCGACTATGACTCACAGTGACCGTAAGGACGCTGGAGTGACAGCTGACCCCACCCCTTGCATGCTGTCCTGGCCATCTCAGCCACCGTCCGGCCATCTCAGCCACCGTCCGGTCATCTCAGCCACCGTCCGGTCATCTCAGCCACCGTCCGGCCATCTCAGCCACCGTCTGGCCATCTCAGACATCTCAGCCATCTCAGCCACTGTCCGACCATCTCAGCCACTGTCCGACCATCTCAGCCGCTGTCCAGCCATCTCAGCCACTGTCTGGCCATCTCAGCCACCGTCCGGCCATCTCAGCCACCGTCTGGCCATCTCAGCCACTGTCCGGCCATCTCAGCCACCGTCCGGCCATCTCAGCCACCATCTGGCCATCTCAGCCATCTCAGCCACCGTCCGGCCATCTCAGCCGCCCTCTGGCCATCTCAGCCATCGTCCCTCCGAGGGCACTGCTGCAGTTGCTGGGTCAGTCGGTCTCACTGATTGGAGAATGCCCATGAAAGGGTGAAAGGTAAACAGAGTCCTTGCACTGGGGAGCTCTTTGCTGGGTCAATCCCCAGCTGTCTGGAGGCGAGGATGGTGACACTTCACCTCACAGACTTTGGGCATGTTGTCAGGAGGGGCTGGTCCTCGGAAAAAAGACATCACACTGGGAAAGGCGGAAAGTCAGAGAGAGTAAATGACCTTCAGTGAGAAGAACTGGCAGTGACCGTAACACGGGCTCAAGCATGACGGAGCCCATGAGCGTGGTCGGCCACAGCGCAAGGCTCCGGTCCTGTCCACAGGGTCTCAACGGCACACAACCACAGCATCTCTAGAGAGAAGCTCCAGAAACCCAGGACCTGGCTGCTGTGCCCCTGCTACTCAGTGCACCCATGTCTGCAGTCACCGCTAGTGACAGTGGTGAGGTCACACCTCTGCACCACGTGCCCTCCCTGGTGGCTGATATAGCAGCCTGCAGTCCTCTCTGGCAAAAGACATTCTGATGGACCATGGGGCTGCCACAGTGGGCCAACCAGGTTCCACATGATGGGCCATCGGGCCTCCATGGTGGGCTGACCAGGTGCCCTCCGGCGTGGCTGATAAAGCAGCCTGCAGTGCTCTCTGGCAGATGACATGCTGATGGGCTGTGGGGCCGCCATGGCGGGCTGACCAGATGCCCTGACGGTCAAGTGCAGGTGTAGAGGTGCCCTGCCCTGGTCACTGTGGAGTCTGTTCCGACTCACGCACATGCCCCGTGTATCAAAGTAGAACCATGCACATCTTGTTCCCCAGGCTAGGACCTTTCTTTCAGAAGTTCACCTCCAGTCCTTTCTTCCATGTAAACAATGGGTGAGCTCAAACTTCTAGCTTGCTAGTTGGCTGCTAAGAGTGTTAACCATTTGCACCACCCAGGTACTCTAGTTGCTGTGTGCCATCGAGTCAGAACCAACTCACAGCTGACCCTCCAGTGGGTTTCAGAGTCAATAAATTGCATGGGCTGAGACTGCCGTCTTTCTCCCAAAGCACAGCTGGTGGATTTGAACTGTAGGCCTTTGTGTTAGCAGCCCAATTCCTTACTGCAATGCCACTAGAGCTCCCCAGGCACTCGAGAGCCTTCCCTAAACCCCAACAAGCCATACCCACTGCCACCGAGCCAATCAGAACCAGGACCACCACTGCTCCAGAGGCCGTGCCGTGAATCCTAACAGGAACAAACTGCCTCGTCTTCATCCTTCAAAGTGGCTGGTGGACTTGAACCACTGACCCTTTAGCTAGTAGTCCAGCATGGAACTCACTACACCATGAGCCCCCCTTGGAGTCTCCCAGAGCTGCTGACAACCTGCAGCAGTGTGACAGAAGTCGCAGAGCCAGAGGAGGCTGCTGTGAGGTCAGCACTGACGCTGCGGTTGCCCACACGTCTGTTTCCAGGGCTCCTTCCTCTTCCTCTATTCCCGTCCTGAACCACAGTCCACCCGCGAGGCCCGCATCCCTTCACATGCCCTTGATGGTTACATCAGCTTGAATTAACAAGCCCAGGCACAGACTTCTATCTGTAAACAGGTCTACCCACGTACAAGTAAACATCTATGTCTTTCGGAGTTTATATATTACTCAGAGAAAGAGGGAGGAAGGTAAGGAAAGAAGGAGGGAGGGAATGAAAGAGGGAGGGAGGGAGGGAGGGAGGGAGGAAGGAAGGAAGGAAGGACAGAAGTAAGGAAGCAAGCAAACTGAAAAAAAAAAAACCAAAACAACAAAACAACCACCCCAACTTATGACGTCCACATGTGTTTCAGAGCAGAAGGGGGCTCCCTGGGTTTCCAGCAGCTGACTTTCTAGGAGCAGATCACCAGGCCTTTCTTCCGAGTGGCTTTAGGCCACTTTTGATGCAGCGGGTCACTGAAGGCTTACCCTCTTGCTGACACCCAGAGCTACAGTAAACATCGCTTCTGTTCGCTGCCCTTATGCTGAGTCTAACTCAGCAGCTGTGTGGACTATCCGGCTGACTGGAACCGCCGGGCAGGATCTCCTAGGCCCTCGTCTTGGCAGGCGTAGTCTGTCAGACTTTCTCCCCTTTCAGTATAGCCTTTTTGTCAGAAGCCAAGTGCCTAATCAATGCACCACCAGGGTTCCTTTAAACATCGCTAAACCCCCAAAATATGCACTGCTGCCCAGTTGATTACAACTTGTGACCCTGCAGGATGGAGAAGAACTGCCCCCTGGGGTATCCAAGGCTGTGGATCTTTGTACAGGCCTACGGCCACCACACTTTTATCCCTGGGAACCGCTGTGGGGTTTGAACAGCAAACCTTTGAGGTAGCAGCTGATCACTTAATTACTGTGCCCTCAGGGCTTCTTTTAAACTTAGCTTTGATCTGATGTTGTTGTTAGGGGCCATGGAGTTGAGTGTGACTCATAATGACCCTGTGAACAACAGACCTGAAGCCCGACCTATCCTGTGCCGTCCTCGTCCTCATCGTCTCTGTCACCCGTGAGCCCCTGGCTGCAGTCACTGTCAGTCCATCTCACCGAGGACCTTCCTCTCCTTTGCTGACCTTCCACATTTCCAAGCATGATGTCCCTTTTCAAGGAACAGTCTCTCCTGAAAACATGCCCAAAAGTATGTGAGGTGAAGCTTTGCCGACCATGTCTCCAAGGAGCACTCTGGGAGAGTAACCCACAATTCCAGACAACAGTATGTTCTTGGGCCAGTTAAGGATCAATCATTAAGTGCACTTTTCTTGGGATCCCTGTTCTATGAGAGGTGGTATTCAGAACATGAGGAGCAAAAGTGAGCAAAAGTAACATATGTTCTGTGTTCACCACAGATCAAGAACTTTCCAGAACAACAGACTCGCCTCTCTTCAGTAACAGCTTTGGAGGGAGGAGGGGGAGAGATGGCAGAACCCAGGACCCCACCCTCACATCTCAGTGCATTTAATGACACTTACACACAGATTCATTTGCTACATTGTGACATTTAAAAATCGAAACTAGATTTAAAACATTTTCATTTTGTCATAAAAGTGTCAATCTTTGTAAGAAATAGATTATTTCCCCCCAATTCACACCCCCCCAAGAACCCTGGAAGTCTCCCTTTAATTAGGCACTCATTAAGAAATCTATCTTGTTCTCAAAATCCCTATGCACTTGGTACAGTAGTTCATTAGCACAGGAAGAGGCAATTTAGATTTCCTCAGATAATAGCATCTGTCGCTAATCAAATTAAGGTGGGGTGTGCAAATGTACCCAAAGCCGGACAAGCTACAGCCACATGAGGTGGGGAGGTACAGGGGGCAAAGACGACCGTTCCAACCACGGCCCCCACCACAGTCCGTGAGGCTGTCCTCACTTCAAATATCTTGCCCTTTTTTTCTCTCCTGTGAATACATTTTCATCAGCCAGCACGTTTATACCAAAACAAGCTTGTCATGTCTTGTCAGCATCCGTCAAAGCAGCAGAATGACGGTCGGTGGACTTGCAGGGATTCATTCACTCCTGTAATAAATAAGGACTGCGCCCCCACGGGGCTGCTGCCTGCACACCCTGGGGACACGGTGGCGGGACAGGACAGAGCCCGAGAGGGAATTCTGAATTCTGTGACTCACGCCAGACAAGGTCCCCACTCCTTTATCAATCTGCTGCTTCTTTGAGTGTGTGACATCAGCCAGGCACTGTTTGGGCACTGGAGATCCCAAACCAAAACCGTGTCAGTTGCCATGGAGTCAGTTCTGATTCATGGCAGCCCGAAACGTGTGTCACAGAAGCACTGTTCTCCACAGGATCATCAGTGGCTGATTTTGCCACGTTGGATTGCCAGGCCTTTCTTCCAATGCACTTCCTGGTAAACTCTGACTTCCAGCCTTTCTTCTAGCAGCTCAGTATTTTAAGTGTTGGCCACATCCAAGGAAGGAATGTCCCAGTGGAGACACGCTGGAGACTGGTGCCATGGAGATTTCATCCTATGGGAAATCAGCTACACACTCACAGGTAATAACGGTTCAAGGAGGAAAGAAAGCAGGTAATGAGCTGATTCAGACGGGTCTGGAGTCAGAGAGGACGCTGTGTCGCTGAAGGTGATTGGGTGAGGTCTATGAGAAGGCGGCTTTTGAACAGAGCACATCAGAAAATGAAGGGGTGAGTCCCAGGAAGGTCTGAGAGGCAAGCACCTGCCGACAGAGCATGAGAATTCAAGGCAAGGCGCAGGGACTGTACAACAATGAAAGAATTTTTTTTTTAAAGAGAAAAGTGAACTGGGGGTGTGTGGGTGGCGGGGGGCGGTATGCAACAATTAATAAATGGAAATCCAAGTTCTCTGGAAACTTTCATTAAAATCTCAATTAAAAAAAATAAAAATATGGGGAAAAAAGAATTCAAGGCAGGAGCAGAGCCAAGGAGGTGAGGCCTAAGACAGTGCTGTCATCCCTCCATCAGCCCGTCCCAAGGCCTCCTGGAGGTGGGTGGGGGCGAGCCAGGACAGTGTTGGCCGAATCCCAGGACAGAGAGTCATTCAGGACTGCAGAGGAGAGGGGCCGGACCGGCTGCTGAAATGTGGAGTCAAGTTGGCCAAGAGGACTGACAAGTATAGGGTGCTGAGGACCCCATAGGGATTCCAGGCCATTCCCTCCCCTAGTGTTCTCTGCACCCCAGAGGCTCTGAGGACCCTGGCGTGCCCCCCATATGGATTCCAGGCCATTCCCTCCCCTAATGTTCTCCACACCCCCAGAGGCTCTGAGGACCACTGGATAGAACCTAGTGTTTCGTAGGCTGTGACCTTTCAGAAGTCAGTTTCAAGCCCATCTTCCCAGGTGCCTCTGGGTGAGTTCCAGCTGTCAATCTCTCCTCTTGTAGAGAGAACTCTATGGTTTGCACCATCAGGGGCTGGGGAACCACACGAGTTCACAGAGCTGAGGCTCCTGCCGGGTGAGGATCCCAGGTGAGGGGCCCTAACAGCCGGGTAGTGTCTCATCTAATCGGCTTCAACCATGGTGAGCCCAGGTGTGTCAGAGTGGAACTGTGCTCCGTGGGGTCTTCCAGGCTGTGACCTGTCAGCAGGAGTTCACCAGGCCTTTCTTCCGAGACACCTCTGGCCAGGTTTGACTTTCCAACCTTGTGGTGAGTAGTCACCCACTTCACGTTGTGCGCTGCCCAGGCAATCATCTGGAGTGCTTCCTCCTGGCAGCGATTTTTGAGATCAGAAATGATGACAGAATGAGATGGGCGCTGTGGGAATATCTTGGCAACCATCTGCAGAAAAGATGGGAGCAGGACTAGCGTGGGGGCCACAGCTCACAGAGAAATGGGGGGATGAGGACGAGTCTCTGCACCTGACGGAAAGCAAGGAGGCGAGGCTGAATCAGAGGTGTGCGGACAAAGACTGTGGGGCTGGACACGCTGGAGTCATGGGGACCCAGGGAGCAGGTTGTTCACCCCTGGGGCCCCTGTGGCTCTTGAATGAGGCCAGTGAGCACCACGTCTTCAATCAGGAAATGTACTTTGATAGGTTCCTCCCCTGAACAGGGAGCTCTGGGAGCCAGGAATTGTGCTGCTACCTCCAAGCCATTCCTCTCTAGCAGCTTCAGGGGAGAAAGAGGGGCCAGCTGCTCCTGACAGATCAGGAGGCTGTAAACCACATGGGAGACCGGCCACCTTCCTGCTGTGGAGCCTCTGCTGGATTTGAACCATCAGAGAGGCGCTGCCTTTGAGTTAAGAGCACAGCTCCCTGTGGGCTATGCTACCAGAGCTCAGCTCAACAAAGGAGATATTCTTAAAGGAAAGCCTCACAGCATCACCAATTTTACACTAAGTCTGTTCAGAGTGAGAAAAGGACTTTGGACATTGGTGGCAGCCCCAGTCTTGCACTCACTGCCCGAGGCTCATTCATGTGACCCCGTCTCCTACTCGGTGAGCCCAAGTTGACCAGATGTGGTTGGTCTCATGGTCTCACAATCCTTAAAAGTTTTCCGCTTTGAGGCCAAAATGGATGAAACCAGCATCAGATGAAACCGCTCATGACAGACATTGATGGGAAGACTTCCAGTACTGGGCACAGCTCTGCGGAAGCCTGATGGATGTCTGGGCATTTGATCTAAGCCAGGCACTTGTGAGCTATCTGTACTAATGACCTTCACCCCTAAGGTAGCAGGAGGCAGAGCCCTCTGAGTTCCCTACAGATGAAGGGGCGTTCCCTGCTCTCACTGGTCCATGCCCACACAGCCCCCCTCATCTCTTACTCTGAAGGATTCCTCTCCCACTTGGACCATAATTTCCCATCTCTGCTCTGCAAGACCTCTGTTTTATGAGCTGTTTGGGGCTCCGAGCAGCTATCTACCAGTCCAAACATCTTGACATCGCTTCTCCAAGCCCTCTCTGGGCAAGTGTTATTAGGACCATTTCATAATTCCAGACAGAGGGAGACCCGGGGCCCCTTTGTGGTAACCGCTTGTGATCCCCCTCCCAGAAATGCCTTCTCCTCTCTCCACCCCTTTTCCGTTCCTTGAACGGACCAGGGCTAGAAGGACAGGAAGCCCAGTGTCTGGAGGGAGTAGGCCAGAGGTTATCTGGAGAGACATCTATATAGAGGGCCAGGCCCAGAGGTGTGTCCACATCCTAACCCCCAGCACCAGGTGAACTTAGACGTGATGTGGAGAAACTCCCGTTGCCATTGAACCATAACCTCCCCTCAGCTGACCCTCTCGTGGCTTTTCAGAGGCTGGAAATTGCGCGGGAGGAGATTGCCCATATTTCTTAGAGCAGCTGGTGGATTTGAACTGCATGCTTTTCTGCTGGTAGTGCAACTCCTTACCCACTTGGCCACCAGAACTTTGAATTCGATGTTGAGTCCCAAATGCAGTCCCAGTGTCTTTACGAGAGGAAGATGCAGGGGGATTTGATGCACACACAGGAGGAGAGAGGACAGTGTCGTTTAGGACTGGAGGCTGCAATGATGTGGCCACAAGTCAAGGCATGCTGTTGGTGACTAGATGCTGGGAGAGATTCACCCCAGAGATTCCAAGGAGAGCACAGTCCTGCCTACAACATCTGCCCCCCAGACCAGTGGCCGCTACGGTGGAGTCTGTTCCAACTCATGGAGACCCTCCATCAGGTTTCTGAAGCTGTGAATCTTGAGAGCACACCATCCATCCTTCTCCTGTGGATTCGAACAGCTGACCTTTAATTTACCAGCCCAGTAGTTAACCTACTATGACACCTACTCCACAGGAAACTGTTTTTTTGATTACTGGCCCCCAGAACTGTGAGATAATGAGTGTGTGCTGTTTTACGACACTGAGTCTGTGGCTGGTTGTTGCGGAGGTCATTGGAAATTGGCAGATCGTGCAAGCGCTGGGATGTGAAATCAAGAAAGGTGGTGCCTGGAGAGCCGGATGGAAGGACCAGCCAGCCGGGACACGAGGGAATTACAGTCAGCTGGACATGAAAAGATCAGTGTTGGGGTTAGACAGTTGTGAGTTGCAGTCCTTTGTGCAGATGCATGATATTAGACGAATCATTTGCCACTTGCTAGCCTCAGTGACATATCTTAGAAACAAACACAATAAAAAACTGATTTTTCAGGGCTTTAGAGAGCTAAAGAAGAGATAAAAAAAAATAGAAACCATCTCACACATGCTTCTTTGTATTACATGCTATGACATGAGTCTCGACTCCACGAGCAGTAGCATGAACTGTAGACTCATCATCTTTGTCACAGGTGGTGTGTCCAAGTCCTTTGTTATGGACACTGGGTGTCTTGAGCGACTTCCAGTCTGCGGAGCTTGTCCATCAGCGCCGTGTCAGGCAATGTTCTGCTGGGAACGAGAGGCTTTTGTTGGCTAATTTGCCAGGTCTTTCTTCCTAGTCTGTCTTAGTCTGGAAGTGCTACTAAAACTTGGCCATGAGTGGCCCTGCTGGTATTTGTAACGCCAGTGATACAGCTTCAGCCTCACAGCACCACTACCGTGCAGGCTAAGAGATGGGTGGAAGCAACATATAGCAGGTGCTTGGCATGATTGTATTATGTCCCCCCAAATAAGTGCCAACTTGCCTAGACATTATTCTCAGTATGATATAATTGCCCTAAGTGTTATAATTCCGAGCTCTATGATGTTAGTGAGGCAGGATTCGAGGCAGTTATGGAAAGACGCAGCCAGCCTCTTGATGTGATTTGCAATGGGCTCTGTCAGCTGTAAGGGATAGGGGTGGGAGAGCCTTGGTCTGATGACAGGGGAGAGGCCCTGGGGTCACCATCACTTTCTCTCTCACAAAAGAGATAAGAGAGAGAGAACCCAACAGAGAGGACCTCAGTTCCACCAAGGAGGAAGAGCCACACGTGGGACCCTCACTGGGACCTGTGTCTCTGTGCTGGGAAACTCCTAAAACCAGAAGATACAGAGAAGAAAGCCTTCTCTAGAGCCAGCACCCCAAATGTGGACTCCTAGCCTCTTAAATTGTGATAGAATACATTTTTGTTTGTTAAAGCCACCCCCTTATGGGATCTCCATTAGAGAAACACTACAAACAAGACAATGCTCACCGAAGAGTAACTTATTAGGAGACTTTTTTTTTAAGTACCTCGATGCCTTCTTTGGGTGTCAAAGGTGAAGTCACTTCCTTGCCTCTCCCCGAGCCCCAATCCCTTACCACATACTCACAAGGCTCCCACGAGTTAGACAAGAACACAAGAAATGACATGGGCGCTATGTGAAAGGGATTTCAAGTTTGCACCACAAACAGAGAGCGCGGAGATGTGACAGAAGTCAGGAGACTGCAGAGCAGGTGAGCTGGTGCCGGAACGGGAGCTGAACTGTGAGAATCCCAGCAGGAGGAACAGGAGAGAACTTTAAAGGAGTTTTTTTGCCCAATATTCAACTTGAGAGATAAATCTTGGGTAACATCTTCTGCCCCCACAAAACCCCTGAGCGCAAACTGGTTAGCTTCCTCTCTGGGTTGTTTTCAAGGTCAGGTGCACATCAGCAGGGTAGGGACCTCCATGACAACAAGGAGACTGGAGAATGGCCACCCGGGGGAGGAGGGAATGGCGCTGAGGCTGAGCAGAACAGCAGCCACCTTTTGTGAGCCCCACCAAATCCCTGGAGGCCATCACTTCCATTTTCCTAGAAACAAGCCAGGTGCCTACTTAGGGCTGACTTGGAGACCCCAGGGGATGGACAATGCAGGCCACATTTGGCATCACTGTCTGAAGGTGAGCAAAGTCAGCTCTGAGCCACAGGGAACACAATGCCTGTCGAGTATTAGTGACTCCAGCACATCTCTTTCTGACTGTGTCTCTTGTGTCCAGTCCAGCCTGGCGAGGCCAAGTCTGTCCTGCCTGGAGATGCCCACCACCCCAGCCCTGCTCCAGAGTGTGCCCCGCCTCCCAGCAGGAACTGCGTCTTTGCACCCTTTCCTGGAACCTGGCTGAGGGTTGGTGCCCGACCTTGGCTGTGCTCCTGAAAACTGAGATCAAAGAAATGCAAGTGCTCCTCTCTGGTACTTCAATCAGGGTGAGAAGCAATTAAAAGAGGAATTAATCTAAGCGCGCTGAAAATGCAGATAGAGAACAAGAGCATCTCTGTCACCTTGAACCTGGGCTGCGTGTGGTTCAGTGCCTCTGATTAAAGACATTTTCTCTGTTTAAAGCCTTCTCTTCTGATGAGAAAACCACTATGTCAGTCAAATGCTCCGAGCAGCCGCGAGATACTCCCCTCTCTCCTCAGTCCCATCCCCAGATGCTTTTGGGGTTCTGTGCTTGGAGTTTGGATGCGGGGTGGAGGGGGGCGGTTTCAGGACCAGTTATGTCCGGCTTCTTTCGGGAGATCCTAGCAGCTCTATTGGGAAGCCTGAATTTTTATCAGTTTAATTTTTTTAAAAATTTTTTAAAATGTTGACTGTACTGAAAATACACATAGTAAAACATATGCCATCTCAACAATTTTCTACATGTGTGATTTAGTGACATCATGCTCTTCAAGTTGTATAACAATTCTCTCCATCCTTTTTCGAATCATTCCATCACCATTGACACAAACTCAGTGATCCCTCAGCAAAACTCCCCGGCTTCCCGTTAATCCCTGCCTGCCGCTGATAAGCTCTGGCTTCTACATATTTGCTTATCCAAAGAGTGAGAAGGTGTCATATCCGTCCTCTTGCAAGTAACTTATGTTGCTCTGGTGACGGGTAAAAAGTCACACTACCAACCCAAAGGCAGGCAGCCTGAACCCACCAGCAGCCCCTCAGGAAAAGATAGGCTATCTCCCCTCGTATGATTCCCAACCTCTGAAAACCACTGGGGAGTCAGCTATGAGTCAGTTCTGTCTTGATATTAATGTTGTGTGTGTTACGTACTATCGAATCGGAACTGACCCACAGCTGACCCTCCAGGAGGCTTTCAGAGGCTGTTAATCACACAGGAGGAGACTGCCCACCCTTCTCCCACCGAACAGCTGGTAGCCTTTCAAGGCTTCAGCCTGTGCCTTTGGGATTGCAGTGCAGCTTCTTGCCACTAGGCCACCAGAGCTCCCTCGACAGTCATGAGTTTGGCTTTTATTATTTTCACTCCACACGGCGTTTTCAAGGTTCCCTCATTGTGTGGCGTGTGTCAGGACTGACCTCACTGCCTTCCGGTTGAGTCATATTGCATCTGTATGGGCTGACTGCACTTTGCTTATCCGTCCATCTGTTGAGGGGCATTTGAGCTGTGTGAGCCTTTGGCCCCTGTGGAAAAGGCCGCAAAGAAGCTGAGTGTGCAGTTTTCAGACTGTGCTCTCCCCTCGGCTTCACCTGCTTGTTTAGTTAGGATGAGGCTGTTGGGTTACGATGCAATCAGAGGGCACTGGGTGAGCAGAGCAGAGCATGACGATACCCAGCCCTTGAAGCATGAGATTCCAGAAACTGCACCCAAAGAGAGTGTCTGTCTGTCTATCTGTCTGTCTGTCTGTCTCTCTCTCTCTGTGTCTGTGTGTGTGTGTGTGCACGCGCGTGCTCACGTGTCATCAGAAAATGAGAATGCTCCCATCATCTGGGAGATGGATTGAGCCATAATTGATTTTCCATAGACAAATGCTTTACATTTTGGTAAATCCTCTGTAACATCTTAGTCAAATTAAACCCAGCCCCTTCAAGTCAGATTTATAGTCCATAGGATTCCACTTAACTGAGACAAGTGATGCAATTTCAGGGCAATTTAAAGGGTATTTCATTTAGAAACAGAACCAATCCTTGTCAAGAGCCTGGAGGTAACAAGAAATCTTCCTTCTCTCATTTGCTCCAAAGTGATTGTGGATTGTGGTCCAGTCCTGGGGCCCAGCAGCCTCAAGCCCTGGGAGAGGGTCAGTGTAGCAGGTCTTGTGACCTGAGCTCACTGAAGGGGAACTGGCCAAAAGGAACAAGGAACATAAGGAAAAAGAAGCAGGGCCTGTCCCAGGTATGTGAAGCCTTGAAGGACTTAGGAAAACATTTCCAGTCTGGGGCACAGCTTGCTAGAAGGCATCCCTTGATTCCAGCTATAACCCCTCACATAGACAGACACAGGCTGTGAGTACTGAGTGTGTGTCCAGGCCGACTTGCTCCTGTGCTGTGGCCCTGGGCAAAGCCTAACCTGCACAGCAGGACACAGCAGCCCTGAGGGCAGGCTGGTGCCTGTCAGGGACCCTCACACATGCATGCCCTTTTTAAATGCTCACTGTTGTTAGCTGGTATTGACTCTTCTCAGATGAGGCAACCTTTTCAATAACAAAATGGATTTCCTGGTCCTATGCCGTCTTCAGGTGTCTGCACTCACTTCACTGCCACAGTTAGCACATCAGTCCATCTCAGGGAGGGTCCTTCCTCCTTTTCACTGGTGCTCTATTCTACCACCCAGGATGCATTTTTCTCGTGACAGATCTTTCCTGATGATGCGTCCAAACCGAGTCATCTCCCCATCCTGGTCTGAAGGAGCCTCTGGTCAGCATGCTAACTCATTACCATAGCGCTGATTTTGATTCATGACCAACTCATGTGCATCACAGAAGAACTGTATGGATGGTTTTCAATGTCCCTCATCTTAGAGAGGTCCTCTTAATGAAATAATCCTCTTAATGACATAAGTTCTAGGGGGCGAATGGTTAGACACTGTCTTGTTAACCAAATGGCAAGTAGTTCAAATACACCCAGTGGAAAGACCTGGCCATCTTCTCCCATAGAGTGTGGTATAAAACACCATCAGGAGAGTAAAGAAATACATTCACAGCAAACCACAAAAAACCATTCGCTTCATCTCCAATCACCACACTGTGATGGTCAATTATTGTCACCTTCTGCTCTGGTGGAAGACATACAATGCTCCCCAGAAATATTTTAGGCTGAGAGGGTTTTTAGTCCAAGTCTACCTGAGTCAAACTCAGTAAAAACACTCTTCCTCATTTCACTATGGAGTCTAAGTTCAACCCAAGGCTTTAGTGATCTTTTTTTTTTTTTCAGGGAAGAAGTAAGAACCAGAAAGGTCTCAGGCTCAACCTTTCAAAGGAAAGTAGGAGACAGTCAGGGATTGAGCTGCCTCCTCCCCTCCTTAGCACATGTGCCAACATTATTCTCAGACGTTTGGCAGTTACATAATGGTTTAATCTGGCACCTCGAAAGAGAGGCCCAGTAATAAGATTTAAAAAAAAAAATATTAGAGCACAATTCTGATTCCTCCCTCCCCCCATGGAGCACAGTTCTACTCTGATATTCAAGACTGCCATGACTCAGAATTGACTGAATGGCAACTGGTATGTAAGTACCAAAAATGTGTGTGTGTGTGTGTGTGTGTGTGTGTGTGTGTGTGTAGGTTTACTAATTCATGAGTTCAAGACCATGGGAATCCCTGTCTTGGGCACAGAGAAGTCAATAGTTACTGAGTACCTGTCACCTCACACAGACTTAATGTGCTTTTTAACTTGCAAAGTTGTCATGAGTTAACATGACTCTGGACATTGCATAAGGCACCCAGTCTTCAGTGTTAAGAATTGAAAGCTGATTGTGATGTCCAAATAACAGGGTGAGACTTTATTTTGTTTACATTGGGTATGACGTACGGAGCGACCAGTAACCAGAGAAGGACACCATGCTGGGTAAACAGAGGGTCAGTGAAGAAGAGTGAAACCCTAGGAGAGCTAGACCAGCACAGCGGCTGCAGCAGGGAGCCCGGCAACGGCTGTGCGGATGGAGCAGTACTAGGCAATGAGTTACTCCCTTAAGTGTAAGTTTGCTATGAGCTGGAGTTGACGACATCTGATAACAACAGGCGGGCAATGAATTTCCCAGGGCTCCTTACTCCCCAGGCCAAGAGCACTGGATATGTTATCGAGGGTTTCAAGGCTGTTCCTAAGATGCAGCCTTGCCCTTGTGTGGACGTGGACTAGGTGCAAGATCCAGGTTCTGGGGCCCAAGAACCTCATGGCAGGCAGAAGACTGGGCAGGCAGGGCTGACGGATGTTGATACTTTCCACCCTGAGAACCCCGGCAAGCACCTTCTTGTTAAGACTCCCACCACACTCTAGGCCAGCAAGGAGGTATATGGAGAAATAGCAGCAAATAAGGCAAAGGGTGAGGCCAGGTCCTCTGAGAATGTTTAATAGTTGAACTATGAAAACCCAGAGCTAGGCCTTCTAATGACTTGACAAAACCGAGTAAGTTTACAAATACTAGAATTGAAGCATTTTCCATCCAGGTCCCCTAACAGCACTTCTTTCAGGCAAGGGGGAAAAAATCCTATAGAGACAATGTCACCAGGTAATACAAATGGTTAAACATGTGGCTACTAGCTCAAAGGCTGGGGGTTCAAACCCACCCAGAGATGCTTCGGAAGACAGACCCAGAGTTCTGATTCTGAAAAGTCATAGCCTTGAGAACTGCAGGGAGCAGTGCTGTCCTGATGATTTGCTGTGAGTCAGTGTGAACTTGACAAAGCAAATCCCCAAGTGAGATTCAGGACTGAATCCGAGATGACATGAGTGCAGGCTCTAAACACCAAGAGAGTCTTATGAACATTTCCAAGCACACACAGAGACAGAAAGCGCAGTGCAATGCAACTGATGGTAGAAACTCAACAACCATCAATGTTCTCCTGACCTCACGGCACTGCCTGCTGTATTTTCCAGCCACTCTCATCTTTATGTTCTCAAAATGCATCCCTTTGGAAACCTCCACCAGAGACAACTTGACTTCTGTTGAAAGCAGTCATAATTCTTTGTAGTTTCAAGAGCAAGGAATTGGTTGGCATAGCAATATGCTCTGCTACAAAATTAAATCCACAAAGAGTGAGATGTTGGATTACGCTTAGACAGAAGGAAAGGAGACTTCCCTGGGCACGCCATGCCGAGACCGTCTTGTTTTCAGTCTGGCGTTGCTGGATTCCCCAGGACCTGTTGAGTCAAGCTGTATTCTCCGAAGCCCTTGGGTCTTTGCTATTAGTTTCACTAGGGTGATTCTGCAGAGCTTGGTAAATGAGAGGCCACCTGAGAAGCAATTAAAGGAAGCCAGAAAATCCTTCCTGTGTGTTTCATCTTGTCCTTAAATAGTTTACAAGCCAATTGAACTGGGAAGAGCTCGTGGTGGTTTATGGTGATTATGCCAGTAGGGGTCAATGCCTAATGAGTTGGGTATTTATCTGTGACCCCAACAAGATGGCTGTAAATGCACAGATAAGAGGAGCAAGGGGACCAGTTCTCCAAGCTGCCCATGGAATCAAGGCAGCGGAAACCAGTGGAGTTAGGTGGGCTGAGAAGCAGAAGCTGGAGGAATTGCATACAAACTTCTGGGTTTTTAAGTTAGGAAAATCAAGTCCCTGTTCGGAGCTCTCGATACATTACAGAGGCCTTTTCCGAAGTGGATGCCTAACCCTCGGTGTGAACTTGGACGGATGACGTTGTTGAGTGTCTGCTTCGGCTCATAGCCAGTCACCCCACACTGGAGGGCAGGAAAGCCTGCCCAGCACTCTCCCAGCCTCACAGTCATTGTTATGCTTGAGCCACGACTGGAGCTCCTGTCAGTCCTTCTCGTGCAGGGTCTTCCTCTCACACTCTGACCTTCTGGTTTACCGAACATGATGTCCTTCTTTGGGCACTGACCATTCCAGATGACACGCTCAAAGTATGTGAAATGGAATCCCACTATTTTGCTTCTAAGGAGCGCTCTAGCTTCACCTTTTAAGACAACACTTATTTACTCTTTTGGCCATCTGTGGTCGAGTCAATATCCTTCACCACCACAATTCAAAAAATCAGTCCTTCTTTCACCTTCCCTCTTGAATGCCCAACTTTCACATGTGTACAAAGCAACGGAAAATATCACGGCTTGGATAAGGCACACCTTAGTCTTTAAAGTGACACCTTCACTCTTTAGCACTTTGAAGAGGTCCTCGGCAGCAGATTTACCCAGCGTGATAGGTTGTTGATTTGAGTGGCGTCCACTTCCAAAATAGCTTGCCTCCACTTCCAAAATAGCTTGCTTCCGGAAACCCTATGAACTTGGAGAAATGATGAAAGTTATACAAGTGTTCAGGTCTTACGTTCATAGGGTTGCTATGAGTCGACTATGACTCAACAGCATTTAACAGCAACAATTATCTAGTTATTTATTCAAACACATTTGTTTATGTGAAGGTCTTTTTGTAGTTAGTTGATTAACATAAGGGAGATTACAATTAATTTAAACAAAAGCGATTACTCCAAATAATCTGGTGGGCCTTATCCAATGAGTTGAAGGGTTTAGAAGCATAAATTAAAGGGTTTTTTCTTTTTTAGGAAGGAAGGAAGGAAGGAAGGAAGGAAGGAAGGAAGGAAGGAAGGAAGGAAATACTGCTTCAAGACTGCAAAATCAAACCTTGCCTAATCTCCCTATAAATTTTGGAGTCAAGATTGCAATTTGACTTCTTCCATAGACTTTCCAGTCAGCCAACCTTCTCAGCAGATCACAGACTTGTCAGCTTCAGAATCCATGGAGTTGATCCTCTCCAAAATATATCGCACACACACTCCCCATTTGATTTTTTTTTCCTGGAGAAACTACTTTCTCCTCATCATAATAGCTGACAAATTTATGATTTCCATCTAATGAGTACACCTGTCTCCATTTGTCACAAAAATATATAATAGTGGCTCAGTGCCAAGAAGTGTACTTTCAGGTGTCACTGGGGAAACACACTGGAAATGGCAAAACAATCCTAGTAAGAATGACTTTATAGGGTGAGCAGACAAATTGTGGAGACGTATCCCTGTGGTACAATCGAAACGCTCAGTGGTTGCCAGACTGTGACAAGGAAACTCGGTGTGCCTTTCGCTAGCTGAGCTAGCAATTTTTTTTTACTGTGGGTTTGTTGCTGTTACTATGTGCTGTCCTGTTGGAAATGACCCATAGCTGACCTTCTGGCGGGTTTCCAGAGGCTGTGAACCGCAGGAGAGGAGACTGCCCAGCTTTATCTGAGGAGCAGCTGGTAGAATCGAACCTCCTGCCTTTGGGGTTGGCAGCACAACTCTTCACCCATTGGGCTGGTAGAAGGGTTTTCTTCTGGGGGTTTGCTACAATAATGATGCGGTATAAACCCAGCCTCAGTTTTTAGCAGCACCAGCAAACACACATTCCCAGCTTGTGGGTGGGAGTTTAGCTGTGGCCGGGCTCCTCAGGGCTGGGCTCCGCTCTGCTAGTTTTGATCCAGGTCTGTTTTGTGTAGCTTTTTCCCAAGAGGAGTACGTTCCCACAGGGTTTCCAAGACTATATAGAATGTTTTACGTTGCTGTTCATTAATTTTCAAAACAATTTTATTATTAGTCAGTGGAATGAAGGTTTTCAAAGCAAATTAATTTTTAATTTACCCATTCTTACATGATTTGCTTTATAATATTCATTTTAATACCCACAATAGCAATCCTTCTTTTTCTCACTTCCTCCTGACAATTCGGACTCCACTCATCCTTCTATATTGCTCTGTGTGTTTGCTTTCTTCAGTGATAGTGCACTGACTCTGTATGGCCTTTCCTCTGACCCATCCATTATGAGTTTCTTAATGAACATCAGTGATTAACATCTGGGGTGCTTCTGTCTTTGTTACTGTGGCTTTACTTTACAAAAGCCATAGCTTTCTTCTGGGGAGTAGCTAGTGTTCAAACCATCAACCTTTCAGATAGCAGCCAAGTACTCAGCCCCTGAAACACCAGAACTCTTTGAAGCAAACCTTCTACTTTGACTAAAATAAATTCCCGAAGGTGGGGAATAATTACTAGTGACCGGTTTAATGGACTCAAGGGGCCAGCTGCCCTGGAGTCAGCTCCCGCTCCCGCGGCCTGCTGTGTTGCCCTAGCATGATACTTTACACAGTTTTTCAGGGGATCACCAGCCCTTTCTCCTGATGTGCTTTAAGTTTTCATTCTTTCAGGAAGCAACTGATCGTGCTAACCATTTGTACCACCCATGGATTATTTAATAGAAAAGGCAGAATTTTAATTGAAAAGATTGAAATGAAAGTATTCAATCCCTTTGAGAGTAGTTTCCAAGATTAATATTTATCCATCTCTCCTGGTTTTACCCGAGGGAAGCTGAAAGATTTTCTGGGATGACACAAAGGGCAGGGCCATTCTGCCTCCTACTATCTTCCCTGGAGTCTTGCCAGAGTAGGTCCAGAGGAAGAAGGCCCACAGGGCTTAGCGGGATGGAGGTCTATATGACCCTCTGCTCTGCAGGGGTGATCTGTATTCACCAAAGTCCAAGGCTATTAATGTAAAGCCCTCAGATTCTGACATGGGTGAATGGAGATTGGAGATTTAAGTTCACCCAGAGAGCGGTACCTCAGAAGAAAGTCCTGGCAACCAACATTCTGAACAACTAACTATTGAAGTCTGTGGAGGACAGTCCCCCTCTGTTGCGCTATCACTGTGCTGTCCCTCCCTCCCTAGCAGTTGGTTTTAAACAGGTCTGTGTGAGCCTCGAGTCTTCGGCCTAAGCGGCCTTCCCTCTCCTGCGGTGGAAGAGAGGCAGACAGACAGCTGGATCTAGCAGGCAGTCAGCCGTGCGTCCCAGAGGAAGCCTCTTTAATCTATCCAGTCCTCAGTTTCCCCATTTACAACAATAACATTTACTTGTCTGAAAGGTATTTGGAGAGTCTTGGCAGCAGGGCACTTATTCCCTCTGTAAAAGCTGGTGAGGCCCGCTCTCCTGCGGGTCCTTGCGGCTGGCGCGCAGACAGGCGGTGCCATCAGAGCCGGAGATGGATGCAGCCCGAGGGGGCGGTAAACGAGAAGGATGCGCCAGCCTGGGAGGGCGCAGGCGCACTGGTGGCACTTGGCTGGCGGCTGTAAATCGCGAGCCCTGCGTGCTCTGAGTGAAGGCCGGGAGGCAGCTTTGCATGATATGAACAGGGCCATCTGGATGACCAGCGCAGACAAGATGCAGGATAAGCAGAGCTTGGCTCAGGAGAGGCGCAGCAAAGGAAAAGGACGCACGTCACCTGCGTCCCATTACCTGGCTGGGAGGGGCCTATGGTGCAAGGGCTGTTCTTGGATCATTGAGAACATGGGTGCCACACCTTCTAAGGCTTCCAGTCGGCTCTGTGCCCAGCCCCCTGGGGTCCTGTGGCCTGGGGGCGTGATGGCACAGTGAGTGCTGGCGGGAGCTGACGCAGGGAGCGCTGATGAGCTGTCAGAGGCTGGCCGAGTGGCAAGTTTCTACCTTCCCTAGTCTCCAGGTGAGAAAACAAAGCCAAACATTAGTCCTCAACTTGGTTCGCGCCCGTGTTTTATCATGTATGTGTCGGAGTGGAACTCTGCTCCGCAATCGCTGATTTTTCATAAGGACATTGCCAAGTCGGTTTTTTGTTTGTGGTTTGTTTTTTTTTTTTGTTTATGTTCTTAGATGCATCAGTCTGCCTCAGCTATTCTATCAGAAATAGGAGCACAGCATCGTGTTTGCACACACACAGTAGAATATGCACACACCTCAACAGGTGGAGGGTACGGCTTCCTCCTTCCTGTAGGAAGACCTGGTGGCAGCAGTGGGAATTCAACAGGGACACTTTTGGCTCCCCCGTTAATAAGAGACACAGGGCTCGAATAAGAACTCAGCAGAAGAGGATGGGTGTCCAGGAGCTGCAAGCAATCATACAGCTAGATCAAGGAAAACAATCTCAAAGAGCTGGCTCCATGTCTAAGCCCACCAACACCAACTCTAAAGACACGGGTGAAGCCAGAGGTGTGTTTGCTCCAGCAGGGATGGGGCTTCTGCTGCAGGGGCCCTGTGGAGCACCTCACAGGGAGGAACGCATACAGGAAGACTGGAGAATTACTTTTCAGCGCTGAGAAGCCAATTCTCTGCCAGCATCTTTCTAGTCCCCCAGGGGCACCTGTTTCCACAGCAACCGCAACTTGGGGAGAAGTCTGCCTTCAACCTAACCATTCCAGGGAGGCATTTTGCCTGGGCTGTCACTCCCAGATGAGCAGAATGAACACAGAGTAAGAGCTACTGACGTCACCAGAGCACAGGGAGTTGGAAGGTACTGGTTGGTGCTGGGATTCTCACACCAAGCCATAAGCTACTTCCCAGCCCAACCTAGAGTCTACCCTGTGAGGGTGCTGGGATTGTTTTCTGACCAGCCTGCCAGTGCCCCTTTTCCTGTGCCCAGACCTCATCCTGGCAACATCTTCCTCCTGGTGATGGTGGTGGTGGTGATGGAGGTAATTTAAACACTTGACACTGGGTGCCACGTGCTTCCCATGCATTTTCTTAATCGTCATTGTAACCCTACAGAATGGATGTTATTCTGTGATCCCGATTACTGAGGACACACACACCAGATCAGAGAGGTTAAATCACCTGCCCAGAGCCACACAGCTGGGCACAGAGTGGATGTGCAGCTGGAGTCCAGCTCCGATGAACACCTCAGTCATTTCTCTCCAGAGCAGGTTTGGAAAACAATAAACACAAATCAAAACCAGAACTTGTCCAAGCAATTCTGCCTTAAGGGAACCCATGGATGTCAGAGAAGAAGTGTTTTTCAGAGAGCACTTGTTAGTTGATTTTGGGGGGGGGAAGTAGGTCACCTGGTTTTTCTTCCTCTTCGTTTTAGCTGCCTGTAGGTGGACTAAATCCCCCTCCACCTGTTGGCTACCATGTGCACACCCCGGGACTCCTTGCAGAATCGCTTCTTAAGAGCTCAGATTCTACAACACACAGCTTCAACCCAACCTGGTTCAGCCCTCACCAGTGGACGAGTCCCTGAATTCCCGTTGAGTTTAAATGCCATCATCTGTAAGATGTGAATCATTGCAGTGTTACCTTCTCCACGGTGGAATGAACTTGTGTCAAACAATGCTTTCCAAACTTTGAAGTACACAGAAACTACACGGGGGTTTGTTAAAATGCAACTTTTAGGGAATCTAGACTTTCTGGAGCCACTGAAGCTGTATCAATCCCAAAACAACCTCTCTAATACACTCTTGAAAACTTAACAAAAAAATAACAGTTTAAAAGTCGGCTTTAAACTAAGAACATTATAGGTCATCAGTAAAGAATGTCTGCCGTGAACATCATGCTCCATTCGAGAGCCATCTACATGGGATGCAATCAACAAAGAGACTTGGAAGAGTTGAAGAGGAAGCTTAGGAAGCAGGGAGGTGATGTCAACAGGAGAGGAAGAGTTCAGAAAAGGAGGGCAAATGAGAATGGTGGCACAACTCAAAGAATGGCATAGATATCACTGAATTAAACATGTAGAGAATGTTGATTTGGTGTCTGTTTTTTTGTTTGTTTGTTTTAAATTTATTTTCATCCAATCATTTATTTGCATTTTTATAGCATTAGTTACAATTGATCAATGTAATTTGTCACAATGTTCCATCGAATCCTACTGTACCCTGCCTTTCCCTTCACCCTACCTGTCCATCCACTACCCTCTCTTCTCCTCTCCCTCCACTTCCATCCCTGTCAATCTTCCATGATTGTTTCTATCTGTCATGTAAGCCTTTCCTTAGCTTTTCCTTGCCAATCAATCATGCATATCTTATGTGATAGTTAATTACAGTACACACTATGTCTGATCGTCCACTCATTCCACACCGCCCTTCCCTTCACTCATTCTGATAATGTGCTCATTCATTTCTTATAAAGTCATTTATTTCTTATTCTCTCTACCCCCCTGCCCAGTAACTAGACTAGATTGATTCTCTTCATATGTAAAGAATTGGTATACGTTTTATTGGGTATATTTCAACAACCATAAATAAAAACGCAGCTTCTGTTTGGGTAGGATTCCAATCAAGCCCCCGAATTCTCACTTCTAATGAGCCCTTAGTGCTGCAGATTCCACAGAGTTGAGGACCATATTAATTAGCAAAAGGTGTAGTGATGGTTAATACTGTGTGACAAGGTGGCCATGATTGTCCGTACAACGCAACTACACTATGTGCAGAGAATCCCAACCTCGACGGTATTGAAGAGCTTTGGGGATGGGGTCTACAGGGCGCTGTGCTGCCGACCAAGAGGGTTCATGTCTCCACGTTAGAGGCTGTGATGGTAGTAAGGTCAGCCCTGGTCTCGTCAAGGATGTGGCTGCACTGAGTGATGTGACTGGACTCTCTGACAGAGCTAGCGAACTTTGTGCCCGATTCTAAAACTGGCCTGTCATCTCTGTCATCTCCAGACTTGAACCAATGTCCTGCCGAACTTGAACTTTTCATTCTCCGCAGCCAGCAGTCTGAATTCCTGCCTTCTGATCTTGGAACTGATACCTATTTACACGCTCACCAGCAATTTTGGAACATGAATGCTAACCAACATCATAGATTACAGTTTTTCTCTGCTTATATAACTTGCCTCTGGAAACTCTATGAACTGTGATAAATGTCGATAGTTGTAGAGGGGCTTCAGGTCTTTAGTTCATAGGGTCGCTATGAGTCGTGCTCGACTCGAAGGTGATCAACGACAACAACATATAGTGAGGGTTGTTGGTAGGTGCCGTAAAGTCAAGTATGACTCAGAGTGACCCTATAGGAACAGATCTGAGCCTGGCTCTATCTTGCATCCTCTTCGTGACCTCTGCCATGCTCAAAGCCGATGTCATGGTCACAGTGTCAACTCATCTCCTTGAGAGTCTTCCTCTCTTTCCTTGACCTTCCACGTTTCCCAAAGACTGCCCCCCACCCCCGACATGCCCAAAGTCTGTGAAAATGAAGTTTCACCACCCTTGCCTCTGAAGAGCTCCCTGGTTGCATTTCCTCCGAGGCAGTTTGTTCTTTTGGCAGTCCATGGTATACTCAGCACTTTATTATATGGTTCATTTATTCAGCACTTATGTAATACATAACCATGGGTGCTTTTATTTTGTTATTACTAGGCTTATGCTTTTTAAAAAAAATCTACTGTGGCCTCAGATTGGCACTTATCTGTTTGTTAGGACTATTTATTTATATACTGAGGACGTTAATATTTATAGGTCCAGCATGTTTCCCAGAAATAGAAATGTGATGTCTGTTTTATCCATACACACAGGGAAACTGGCGTGTGTCTAGCGAGACAGAAGGATCAACAAATGGTGAGTAAGTGCAATCTTAGTGAACGCTAGGGGTCTCCTTTGATCAAAGTAATTAACTAGGCCACTAAAGCAAAGAGGGCCCAGGACGCCAGAGTTCAGAAGGGGAGACTGAGAAGGAAATCCTGAGGCAGTTCTCAGAGTGAGGGCCGCCACTCGTGTCTCAGAGCCAGCAATGACTGCTGATTTCTGCAACAGCCCTGCATGCACTCAGTCATCTCTCCTAAGAAATCTGGAAGACAGTTACCTACTCAACCAACCGGAAGAGATCCATGTCTGTGCTCACTCCAGAGAAAAGACAACCCAACAGAATGTACACTTTGCTGAATAATATTAATATGACATACAAGTAAAATCTTGTTGAAGAAAGCCAGAAAAGAGCAGCAGTACATGGACAGGCAACTGCCAGAAATTCCAGCTACATTCAGAAGAGGATAGGGAACAAGGGATATCACTGCTAATGTGAGACGTATGCTAGCTGAAAGCAGAGAATGTTGTTGTTTGGTGCCATCAAGTCGTAGACAACTCATAATGACCCTATGAACGAACGGCCTGAGCACTGTTCGTACATAGAGTTTCTGGAGGCAAGCCATTTTGGAAGTGGATGCCGCTCCTGCTTCCAGGCTTGATTTAGTCGGGAAACTCTAGCCAACACTGTTCACCATGGGTACCCATTACCACGAATGGCACATGACAAAGCAAAGAATAGGAGAGAAATATTTACTTATGTTTTATTGACTGGATAAAGGCATTTGACAGTGTGGATCAGAATACATGACTGGTAACATTGTGAAGAATGAGAATCCCAGAACACTTAATTGTGCTCTTGCAAAACTTGTAAATGGACCCAGAAGTGACTGTTCAAAAAGAGCAAGGGTTCACGAGCAGGAGAGGTGTGCGTCAGGGCTGTAGCCTTTCTCCATACCTCTTCAATCTGTATGCTGAGCAAATAGTATGAGTAGCTGGATCACATGAATAAAAAATGTGCCATCAGGATTGAAGGAAGATTAATCAACAACCTTCAAAATACAGATGACACAACCTTGCTTGCAGAAAAAGAAGAAAACTAGAAGCACTTTCTGATGAAGCTCAAAGAGTACTGTCTTCACTGGGGATTGCACTTCAAAATAATGAACACAAAAATCTTCATAACTGAACTAATAAGCAGTATC
The DNA here is from genome assembly GCF_000299155.1 of Elephantulus edwardii. Lineage (NCBI taxonomy): Eukaryota > Metazoa > Chordata > Mammalia > Macroscelidea > Macroscelididae > Elephantulus > Elephantulus edwardii. The sequence continues at coordinate 10,084,830 of NW_006399830.1, read as the reverse complement.
ATGATAAACAGAGGAAAGACTGCGATTGTCAGCAATTTCCTTTTACTGAATAGAAGTATCCTTTAAAGTACTAAAGAGCATGAATGTAATTTTTTTTTGTATTTTTTTTCTATAATTATATTTTATTAATTTTCATAAACATTTACAGAGATTTTGGGCTTCCACTCATTCATTGTTGCACTATTCTCTCTACCCTCCTCCCAGTCTGTTCTTGTCCAAATGCCACAGTGCTTGTCAAAGCCAGCTCTGATCAATCTTCTTTGTCAGTGTGTCCTTTGCCATTCCCTATCACTCCTCCCTGAGAGAGACTTCACCCTGAGTCATAAGGGAAAGGGGATGGCGTATTCTCTTAGCTACTTCCTGCTGAAAAGGGACGCTGTGGGTTTCAGGGTGAAGATCTTCTCTCACTACTCTAAAGGGCCCCTTTGGCAGTAGGAAACACATAGACTATTATGGAGATTGATTTTGGAATTCAGATGCACTCTTATTGATTGTGCTTGGCTGTACATGTACATATCCTTGAAGATGTATCATGGGGGTGTTGCAACCTAGAAGACGCAAATTTGACTAACAAGTTATAAGTACATGAGTCCAAAAATTATGGAAAAGTAAAAGAAAAGATTCTTTCATTGTTTTACAAACCCTCCCCCAGGTCCCCTCCACCATGCAGCCCTCGCTCTAGTCTCCTGTGATGACAGAAATACCTAGTTATATATCTCTTTTAAACAGTTCTCTCCCTCCTCTGTTTCAGTGCAGTATACATTACTGAACCCATCTTACTCAGTGTCTCCCCAACCCCAAGGACAGTCCCATTCTACAACAGTGGCATCATGTAATATTTGTCCTTTTGTGACTGGGATAAAGAGCATGAATGTAATTTTAAAGACTGAGGTGTACTTGACACAGATGTAGGTAAAAGTTGAAAAATTAATGAAGAATACTAAAGGGAGAATTATGCCTTTGCCTTGTAGTGCTACTAAAAAAATATACCCCAGAGATCCAAAAGAATAATAACCACACACACACACACACACACACACACACCCCTCCAAACAACACCCTTGCCTTAGAAGAAAGGCTGTCAGGATGCTCCTTAGAAGTAGGTACAGTAATATTTCATCCTGCATACTCAGGGCATGTTATCAGAGGGACCTGGCTCTAGAGAAAGGTATCATGCCTGCTCAAGCCGCATTGAGAAAGAGAGAGCCCCTGACTGAGACAGATGAACATAGTGACCACTACAGCAGTGAGCTCAGGCACAGCACAGATTGTGAAGATGGGCAGGTTTCATTCTCATGTACAGAGAATGACAATGAGTTGGGAGATGGACTTGATGGCACCTAACAACAACTAGGAAAGAACTGGGTTTTCAAAGGGGTATCAGCAGCTAGGAAATCAAGAGATGAATTGCATTGGGAAAGTCAGCTGTCAGGGACCTCTCAAGAGTACTGAAGAGCAACGACATCAGGCTGGAGACTAAGGTGCACCTGATCTGGGCTATAGTCCTCACAATTACATGCTATGCATTGGAGAGCTGGACAGAGGTGACTAGTGATCATAGAGAGAGAACTGATGCCTTTGAGTTGTGGTGCTGGAGAAGAGTGTTGACTATACCATGGACTGCTAGGAGAACAAACAGGTTTGTCCTGGAGAGGGTGAGGCTGGGCTGCTCCTTAGAGTCAAGGATTCTGAAGCTTCATCTGACATACTTTGGACATGTTGCAAGGAGGGACCAGTCCTTGGAGAGGGACATTATGCTTGGGAGGGTGAAGGGACAGCGCAGGAGAGGAAGACCTAGGAGGTGGACCGATTCAGAGATTGGGATAGTGGGAGTAGGTGTGTCAGAGACCTATCCTGTGGCACAGGATAGAGCAGGGTTTAGGGCTCTTATACATAGGGTCTCTATGAGTCGCAAGCAACTAGATGGCACATAACAACAACAACAACATGACCAGACACATAATAGGCACTCTGTTTAAGTGCATGAACCAATGAGTGCTGGCATTAACTGCAGTCTATGTTGTTTGGTGCCTTTGGGTCAATTCTGATCCATGGCTACCCTACAGAGCAGAACAGAACTGCCTCCCACATTCTTAGGCTGTGATTTTAAAGACCACAACAGAGAAAACTTGAGATGGGGGTGGGGGGCAGGGGGGACAGTGTCTTTCACAGGCAGCCAGAGAACAAACAAGTCTATCTTGAAGGGAAATGTTCCTTGGAGGTAAGGGTGATGGAACTTCACCTCACATGTTCTGGGCATGCTGGCAGGAGAGACCAATCCTTGGAAGAAGGCATCACTCTGGGAGAGGTAGAGGGTCAGAGAAGGAGGAAGACCCTCAAGGAGATGACCTGACACAGGGACTTAACAGTGGGCCTGAAAGCACTTGTCAGAGGTTGTAAGGAGGACGCAGGATAGAGAAAGTGCAGATCTGCTGTTTATGAGTTGCTGTAACAGTATACACAATGACACCCAACAACAACAAAAATCTTCAAGTCTTTGTCTTACGAGGTGATAGCTAACCTTTCAGACTGCAGCCAAGTTCTCGGCCGTGGTGCCAACAAGGACCCTCCAGGCTGTAATTTAAGCAGATGGGATGAAGACACTCTGTCCAAAGAAGGCTCAACCCATCCTTGAAATCACCTTCAGCCAAAACCGATTTGATCCTGGGGAACCCCAGATTCTGTCCATGGTTACTTTAGGGGCCAACTTTCCACTCACACCTTCAGCAGAGTCCCCTCATCGCTCTCAGAGAGCTGGCCGGTAAACGCCTGCATTACAAGTTGAAAGGGATAAAAGAAAATCATCCCGTGGACTGGTTTTAATTAGAATCAAGTGAGTCTGCCAAGCAGTCAGTGCATCGAAGAATGAGATGTCTACACACATATGTGTCCTGATTGAACTCCACGGATGGAAAAGAAAATTCGACTCTGATTCCTCGAGTTAAACAAAGGCTGTCATTATGATGCTAATGACAAGAACACAGCCTGAGCCAATGCCCAAGTTGTCAAAGCGATCTCGGCACAGCCTGCCTGCTCCCAAAGGCAGCACTCCACGCCTGTGCCACCAGCCTACATGTAGGACGCACCATCAATCTTTAAGTTTATCAAGGGGAATTGACTGTGTGTGTGTGTGTGTGTGTGTGTGTACCGTTAAATCGGATCTGACTGGTATAGGAGATTGCCCCTCCTCCTCCAGCAGAGCATCTGGTGGATTCAAACTGTGTACCTCTGGGATTGCAGTGCAGCTTCTTGCCACTAGGCCACCAGAGCTCCTGGGAAATGACTTTTAAAGCACAGGAGGAACAGGGGACAGCCAAGGAGGAGAAAGGTGCTCACTGGGTTCAAGCACCTGCTCCATAATGAGAACTGCATACGAGGTTGATGATTTCACTTCACTTTGTCTGTGCACCAGCCAACAGAGAGCATCATTCAAAGTATGGAAAGAAATCTGAGAGATGAAGTCACTGTCCACACTTGCATGGCCAGTGAGGTCAGAACCATTGTAGATAGTCTGAACCCAAAGCTCTTGCCCCTTCTAAGAGATTTGGGAGTCCCTGTCCCCTCAACAATGTTGTTGCTTCCTGTCTCCCGGTACAGACTAGACCCATCATTCACAGGATTTTCAAGGTTGTGGCCTTTCAGAAGCACACCACCTGGCCTTTCTTCTGAGGCACTGCTGGGTGGGTTTGCTTGGCCAACCTTTCAGCTAGCAGTCCTGCATGTAACTGTTTGCTGCACCCAAGGATTCCTCACTTGAATAGGAAAGATTCGTTTTAACATCAAAAAGAGAAAATGGGATTCTTAGAGGCACTTGGGAGTCACATCCCAGGTATGATCAGAGGCCTCACCTGAGAGGGCAGTGACAGGAAGCACGAGCAAGGCCACGCAGGTGCCACCCCACTGGTCTTCAAGCTGGGCTCTCAACCTGGGGCATCTCGGGGAGCTGCCGCTGCTGGGGTTCTGGTGGAATCAGATCTGAGTGTCGGCCAGTCTAGGAAATGTTAACGTTTAGGATGATGTGAAGCTGCAGGTGAGGCCCAGGACTCTGAGCTCCAGGTCTGTCATGCTTTGAGCAGAGGGTGGAGAATTCCAGAGTGCAGATACCACGCTCGCCTGAATGCTGCTGTCCTGTGTCCCTGAAATTGCCCTCAGCTCTGTCCTATCCCCTGGACATGGCCTGACAGATGCTTGGAGCAGAATGAAAGCCCCAGGTGGACAGCCTAGCTTAGTCACTTACTGGCATTGTGACTCTGTCCAGGAGAGTCAACCTACGTCCTAGTTACCTAAGAAAGGAAAAAAAGAGCAAACACATGACATGGTTAGAGGAAGGTCTTTTAAAAAATATCTATGTGTAGAATGTCTGCTGCTGTTAGTTACTGTTGAGCTGGTTCCAAGTCACGGTGACCCCCCCCCCCATGCACCAACGAATAAAAACACTGTCCTGTTCTTAAGTCCATCGTTGCAAACACTGTGTATCCCGAGCTCCCTCCAACCAGGTGGGCTCATCTCCAGCACCATATTGGACAATATTCTGTTGGCTTCCACAAGGTTTTCATTGGCCAGTTTTCAGAAGTAAATTGCCAGGTCTTCTTCCTGGTAGGTGTTTGTCTAGAAGCTCTGTTGACACCTGTCCACTGTGAGAGACGCAGGTGGTCCGTGAAATACCTGGGACACAGCGCCGGCATCACAGCAACAGGCAGGCCACCACAGCAAGACGAACTGACGGAGGGGTGAGGAATAGGGTGGCTAGCTCCTGATATTTGCCAATAACTGGTAAGGAATTGTTTAAACAGTGTGCTCCTCGTAGGCAGAGACATGGCTAGTTTGGTTTTGCTCTCTCCCGCAGTGCCCAGAACACACAACAGGCTCAGTCTAGATTGATTGAAACTCCAGTCCCGGACACCCTTATACCTTATAGAGACGCTGGTGAATGGATTTAGAATTCATCAACACATTGGCTCAATGTTCCCTGGTTAATAAATCTTCCAGAACACAAATGTTTGAGATATTCTACAAGCTAGAGAATCCCTTTGGCCAGACACCAGGCATATGAAATCTTTTAAGACATTTCCACAGTGATGAATCCAAGACATTGTGTATAAACATATTCCAAAGTGTATCTTTTCCAATGTATATTTAATACGTCTTGGTGGAGAAATTATAAAGCACTTGGCTACTAACCAAAAAGTCAGTGGTCCTAACCTCCCAGCCACACTGAGATAAATAAAGACCTGGTTGTTCATGTATTTTCATGAAGATGACAACCAATAAAACCCTTCGCTGTTCTGTGTGACTGCAGTGATCTGGAGTCAACTTGGCGAAGTAGAAGGTCAGTGAGAAGGAGAGAGACCCTCAATGAGATGAGCTAACACAGCAGCCTTGACAATGGACTAATCAACAATCAGGATCACAGCACCGGGCCAAACGATGTCTCCTTCAGCACCGGGCCAAGCGATGTCTCCTTTTTTAGTATGTGGCACGGCGAGGGGAGGGAGATGACGTGAAGGCAACAACCAACCAAGACCGAGTGACCTAGGACACAAGTTAGTTTCTAATGCGAATCATGGTCTAAAAGACAGAGTCGGGAACACAAGCCTGGTGTAGGTCTTGTTGATTACAGAAAAGGGTCAGGTGATGGGGTTTGGCCAGCTGTTTGTGATCTGACGTGTCTGGCTCCCAGCTTTTCAAGGCCAGACTTTCCATTTTCTCCATTTGCCCAGAGGTTAGCTTTTTCTGGAAAATGAGTTGACAAATACTGGAAGACAAGACATAGTTAGAAGCCCAAGACGAAATGCTGTGGTTGCGTTATTAGGTGCTGTTGAGCCAATGACAACGCATAGCAAATCTATAGACAACAGATCGGAGCCTTGCCCTACCCTGCATCTCATTCAGATCCCTGCCATACACAAGCCCACTGCTGCAGTCACTACATCAATCCATCGCGTGCAGTGTCTTCTCTTTTGCCCAGCCTCTTCCCTTCTCAGCAGGACTCTTCCCAAGGACTGACATCTCCCAATAACACGGCTGAAGCATGTTAGATGAAGTTTCACCGTCCATGTCTCCAAGGAGCACTCTAGGCGCACTCCTTAAGAGAGATTTGTTCGTTCTCTTGCAGTCTGTGGGCTATCCAGCACTCTTCACCGGCACCACGATTCAAAGGCATCAATTCTCTGTTGGTCTTCCATATTCATTGTCCCAATTTCCCTGCATAGGAAGTAACTGGAACCACCATGGCTTCACCTTTAAACTAACACCGTTCTTCAGCACTTTAAAGAAGTCCTTGACAGCATAGTTACCCAACACAACACAATTCTTGGTTTCTTGACGGCTGCTACCATGCTAGGATGCTGGTCTGCCTTCTCTGGACGCTACAAAGACTTCCTCATTTACTGACCACCACAGCCAACATCTCACATGCACCACAATAGTAAAAAAAATCAACTAGTTAGCTAATATGAAAATTAATGATATACGTCTGAGAATAACAAATGCAAAGGTATGATGTGAGGACAGCATCATATGTGATGGCTAGAGTTACATACCCATCAGCTTGACTTGCAGTCAGGAAGTCAAAAGATGAATTGCATTGGGGAAATCCGCTGTCAGGGGCCTCTGCAGAGCTCTGAAGAACAACAATGTCAGTATGAAGACTTAGGTGCCATGGTCTTTGCAATAACTTGCTATACATCAGGGAGCTGGACAATGACTAAGGATGACAGAAGGATGTTTGGTGCCTTTGGCTTGTGGTGCTGAAGAAGAGTGTTGAATATTCTGTGAACTGCAAGGAAAATAAACAGATCTGTCTTGGAGAGGGTGAAATCAAGTTGTTCCTTAAAGGTGAGGCTTTTGAAACTCCATCTAACATACTTTGGAAATGTTTCCAGGAGGGTTGAGTCATTGGAGAAGGACATCATGCTTGGAAAGGCGGAGGAACAGGGCAAAAGAGGAGGACCCAGGATGTGATGGCTTGACACAGTAACTGAGATAATGGGGTTAGATGTGTCAGAAGCAGTGGGACTGTCCCAGGATAGGGCAGGGTTCAGAACGATGGTACATAGGGTCACTATGAGTGGCTGGTGACTTGACGGCACATAACAACCACAAACAAGTCTGGGATGAAGAGTAACCAGCGTGCTCCTTAGAGTCTAGAACGGCGACTCTCTGTCTCGCATGAAAGACTTCCTTGGAATAAGAAGCTATCCTGCTGGGAAAGGTGGAGGGCCGGAGAAAGAGAGAAGGGCTCTCAACAAGACGGCTGGGCCCCGTGACTGTACTAGCTGTTGTTAGGTGCCATCGGGTGGTGGCAGGAGCATATCAGAGATGATGAGGATGGTTCAGGATGGAGAAAGGTTCGCCTCTGTCGTTCGCAGGCTCACTGTAGTTGTAGTTGACTCGATGGCACCTAACAACAGTGGTTCTGAACAACAACCCCCTAACGTCTTCATGGGAGAAGGACAAGCGATCTCCTCCTGTGGGATCAACTGCCTCTGAAAACCCACTGGAGGGTCCGTAATGACGCTCCAACTTGACGGGACTCACCAACAACCGTAGCTCTAGCGTTCTTACTCGACGGTACACAGCAGCAATCACAGGACCCGCTAGTGACACAGACCACTGTATGCTGTGCTTCCCACCCAAAGATCAGAGGTTCAAATACACCTGCCACGCTGAAGGAAAAAGACATTCTCTCCTCATAAAGATCTACAGCTGTGGTAATCTGATTGGAAAGGGTGGGCACTGTGACTTTGGCAGTTCTAACCCCCCCCCCAGATGTCTGCAGAAGAAAAGCTGGCAAGCTGCTTCTGGAGAGACGGCAGCCGAGAAAAACCCTGGGGGAGGGCAGTTCTGCTCTGTAACACGTGGGGGCGCTGTGAGTCAGAAGCAACTTGGTGGCAATGGGCTATTTTTGGTATTTCGCTTCAGTGCCTCGTGGCGGCCCAAGATGAAAGCATGTCCTCCATGAGGAGGGATTCTCCAGGCAGGTAATCCAGGAGACTTTTCCACCAAAGCCAAGACTCCTGGCCGCCAGGTGTGCCGTCTGCCTTCTGGTGCAATTAACCCTGAGCTTTGCCAGACGAAGATGCAAAGAGCAGAAACCTTGCAAGGCGCTCACAGAACCCTCCTCTGCTGTGTAGCAATCACTGTCTGAGTTAGCTAATGGCAGGGTACGAGGACCTCCTACTGAGATTCCATTACCTTGTAATTTTCAGCTTGTTCACTGTTGCAATAAAGCCCCTCTGTTTTATAATTCCCCAGCATTCGTGTCTCATCTTCTCAAGAACTGAAGTATGTGAGGCGCTTTCTGCTGGGGGTTCCTGAAGGTACTGAAGTGAGGCGGGAGGCAGGCTTTCAGCCCCAGTTCAGCATTGCGCCATGGAGCCCCAGCCTTCCTTTGAAGGTCTAATGTAATCACAACAATGTGCTCTCTCTCTGTTTAAAAATGCATTTGCTTCCTGTGTCTGGAGCTGGAGCAGAGATGAACCCCCCACGCTGGGGACTCATTAGCAAAAGGAAGCGTGGAAGGACTGACTCGCTCTTGAAGTGATGTCTGTGTGATTGGACACTGCAGTGGTTCCAAACCATTCGGCAGGGAGGGAAAACCTGTGTACACCGCTCATTAACCCGGCCTGGGAGAGGGGATGGAAAACAGTAGCATCAAGAGGGGAATGGGGGTACCACCATGGTGTAAGGTCAGAGCAAGTGACACTGAAATGACCACCTGTAACATTTTTGTGGAGTGTTGCAGTGAAAATACATTATTAATAAAAATCCCATTATTTTCTCAAGTTGCACGCTCAAGTAAATAATACATACACACCTGTAACAGGAAGAAATTATTAACCTACATGGAGAAATCCTGACATGGTCCACCCAGGCATATACCACTCATATACTGTGACATTTCCTGAAGTAAATTTTGGCCTCATTCACCCTCATTCAGCAGTCTGAAACTGGTGCTTTTGATCATATTTGAATAAAGGTATAAGCCTTGGCTGAGAAGTTTGGCAGAACCATGCAAACTGGAAAATAAGGAAGGGAATCTGTGCATTGCTCTTGGCAGTTCTCAGCGGGGCCTGTGGGTGATGGGGCTCCTTCCTGCTGACCTGTACCTGGGGCCACTGTGATAACCAAGATGGAGACAGAGAGCAAGGCTGAGGGCTGAGGGCAAAGGCGGGTCACAAGGTGGGAAAGGGTTTGCTGCCCACTGTGTGCATTGGCGTCCCAAGGTGCACAACCGCAGGGTGTTGTGGTTGGAGACGTGCCCTGCTCAGACCAGCAGAGCTTCCAAGAGACCAGTAGGAACTGTCTCATCTGAGTGAGGGACGAATGGCCCCTGTGTGCCTGTGGCTCTCACACCAGCCCCAGGGCATCCAGGAGATGCATCTGACCAGCCAGATGGCGGGTGGAATGGGGACAGCTGCAGCATGTCAGCCCTGCCCACCTGAGTGGCCTGTCCAGCCTGGAGTTCAAAGACCTGTGCCCCTCCAAAGCTGAGACTGGCCCACTAAGGCTGTTTCCAGGGCGGAGGAAGCAGATGACAGAGCAGGGGAGGAGGTCTGCCGAGAGAGACAGGGGCTGCTTCAGGGACAAGAGGGTAGGTGGCTCTGGGTGTGCTGCTAGGAGCTGGATCTCACCATCAACAGGCATCAAGGCAAAGAGTTAACAGGAAATCCACCAGACGGGGAAGAAATGAAGTCGAAGTTGGCAACCTAGAAATAAGTACTGCAGTCAAGTGCTTGTGCAAACACATGGGTGTACATAGTATGCAAGAAGGCACTGCATTATTTGCATAGAATACAGTATTTATATAGTTGGTTGGGAACTCTTGTGGCATGGACTGTGACAATTTATGCTCCTAACACAAATGCTGGGTGCCTCTGGCAGTTCAAAACCACCAGCGGCTCTGAGTGAGAAAGGTGGGGAGTCTCCTATTAATATTTACAGCTTTGGAAAACCCAGGGAGGGTCAACTAGGAGTTAAAACCAACTCAGCAGCCAAGAGTTAGGACTGGCTACAACAAGACCATATTTGTGCCAATTTAAAAAAAAAAAGGTGGAAGGTAGTAACCCAACAGAATGAGGAAATTATAAAACTATCATTACTATCACAAGAGGAAGCTCTGGTGGCCTAGTGACAAGAAGCTGTGTTGCAATCCCAAAGGCACACAGTTCGAGGCCACCAGCTGCTCCGCAGAAGGATGGGAAATCTCCTCCCGTACGATTAACTGCCTCTGAAAACCTGCTGGAGGGTCAGCTATGGGTCAGTGCTGACTCCACGGTACACAACAACAACAACAACAGCAGCAGCAATATCACAAGAAGGTAAAGATTTTGCTAAAGATTATGCACAAAAGGTTGGAGAAGTACCTTAACAGGAGCCTGAAAGAAATTAAAGCTGGATTCAGAAGAGGCCGTGAAACAAGGGAGATCATTAATAATGCCAGACAGATTTTGGCTGGAAGCAGAGAATACCAGAAATAAGTTATTTGTGTTTTATCAACTATGCAAAGGCATTAAACAGTATAGATTATAATAATTTTTGGATAACACAGAGAAAAACAGGAGTTCTAGACATTAAGCCACGCTCATGTGGAATTTGTATATGGATCAAGAAGTTGTTTGAACTGAATGAGGAACAAGGGAACATGGTTTTAAATCAGGAAAGGAGTGTGCCAGCATTGTATCCTTTTACCATATCTATTCCATCTGTATGGTGAGCAAATAATTAATGAAGCTGGATTAGATGAAGAACAATTTTATATTTGGGTTGAAGGAAGACTCAAACAACCTGCGGTGCAGAAAGTGAAAAAGTCTTAGAGAACATACTACAGAAAATCAAAGACTATAGGTTTCAATATGAATCACATCACAATATAAAGAAAACAAAAATCTTCACAAATGAAGCAATAAGCAACATCATGAGATGTAAAGAAGATTGAAGTTGTTAAAGATTTCATTTTACTTGGACCCACAATCAGCAACCATGAGAACAGCAGTCAAGAAATCAAAAGATGTATTGCATTGGGAAAACCTGCTACGAAAGATCTCTCCAAAGGGCTGAAGAGCAAGGATATCATTCTAGAGACAAAGGAGTGCCTGACCCAAGTCATGTTTTTTTGTTGTTTGTTCTGTGCATCTGAAAGTTGGACAATAAATGAGCAGGAGTTAAGGAGGATTAGTGCCTTTAAGTTGTGGTGTTATTAATTGAAGAGTGTTGAATATACCATGAGCTGCCAAAGAACAAACAAATTTGTCTTGGAGGAAGTACAATCTCAGTGCTCCCTCGAGATAAGGATAAGGAAAGTTGGTTTCAAATACTTTGGGAATGTTGTCGGGAGAAACTAGACCTTGGATAAAAGGCATTATTCTGGGAACAGTGGAGGGCCAGCAGGAGACAGGAAGGCTTTCAACGAGATGGACTGACACAGTGAATAAGCAAAGGGCTTAAAAATGATGGACCTTGTGAACACAGAGCAGAATAGGGAATGGCTTTGATCTGCTGGTCATAAGGTTGCTTTGAGTTGTAGATACCTAACAGGAGCAACACACACACACACATTCATTGCCAGAGTCCGAACTGACTCACAGCTGACCCTCCAGCTGTTTTTCAGAGTTGTAAATCACATGGAAGGAGACTGCCCATGTTTCTCCTGTAGGGCAGCTGGTAGATCAGAACCACTTGCTTTTGGATTGGTGGTGCAACTCCTTAACCACTAGGCCACCCGAGCGCTCGTGTGCTCGCTCTCTGTATAAGTTATGTGCCGTTGAGTTGGAACCAACCCATAGCGGACCCTCTAGCGGGTTTTCAGAAGCAGTAAATTGCACGGGGGGAGACTGTTCATCCTTCTGCTACGGAACAGCTGGTTGATTTGAACCATGTGCCTTTGGGAATGCAGTGTAGCTTCTTAACACTAGGCTTCCAGCGTGTGTGTGTGTGTGTGTGAGAGAGAGAGAGAGAGAGA
>NW_006399830.1:10041646-10072768 GCF_000299155.1 Elephantulus edwardii | reverse complement strand
TGTGTGTGTGTGTGTGTGTGTGTGTGTGTGTGTGTAATCTCCTACCTTGTGATTTGCAGCCTCAGAAACCCCCTGGACGGTTGCCTATGAGAAGTGTTCCAACTGGACACCTCAGAAGAAAGACCTGCCAATCTTTTTCACAGGTTTGAAAATCTCACCTAGTAGTCCTGCTTGGCACATACGGGGTCACCATGAGTCAAAATCAACTCTATAGCAACTAACAAAAGGCTTCCTGCAGACACGTCTGGTCTTTAAAGGCATAGATGAGTGATGCCTCTGTTACAGCAGCACGGGGAGGCTAAGATGCAAGCCTTTTCAGAAATCGCAGCTGCAGGAGGTTTCACCGATATAGGGGGGGGTCCCTACTTTGGAGGGGAATGGTTCTTATCCCGCTCTTGCATCTCTCAGAGGAGAGCCATAAACACAGTGTCCTCAAAGGGCAGCCCACTCTGGCTGAGCCCAGCTTTACCAGCTGGCTGCAGAGAAGGGTCTGGAAAGCCTCATTAAGCCGGCAAAGCCCGCCAAGCAGCAGCAAAGCGGGCTGCAGCTGCCTGGGCCGCGCTGTGGCTGATTGCCTGTGATCCCGGCAGCCTGCGCCGCACGGCTGCTGACACAGCCTGTTGAGTCCGAGACCTTATTATTGCAAATCCCCTTCCCACCCCACAGATTCCCCGGAAATTGCAAACATCCCTGTCTGCGGCCAGCCTGCCTGGAAAGGTCGCTGCCACAGTGACTAGGCCCCACTGCTGTCTGGCTTACACACACACACACACACACACACACACACACACCTCAAAAATCCCAGCTCAAAGCAGTCACAGCCCTTCAAAGCCCAGCTGCCATCACATGGATCTTGAATCAGGGCGACACCATGTGTACAGAGCAGAAAGGTTGGAAGTTCAAGTACTCCCAGAGGGGCCACAGAAGAAAGGCCTGGTGATCCCCTTCCCAAGTTCACAGCCTTGAAAACCCCAAAGGAGTAGTTCTGCTCCGTGACACACAGGGGGGCTGACTTAACAGCAGCTTTTTTTTGGGGGGGGTGGGGGAAGTTGTTCATATGTTTTTGATTTAGAAAGAGTGAGGTGACTGCAAAGAGGCATAGGAGAACTTTGGGGAGTGATGTGGAAATATATTAGCCAAGATTCACCAGACTTAAAAAAGGATATATTTTATTGTTTATATAGTAAGTTTGAAGACTTAGGTGTGTCTGATTCAGGACATGGTCTTTTCAATTACTTGCTATGTATCTGAGAGCTGGATAATGAATGAGGATGACAGAAGAATTGAGGCCTTTGAATTGTGGTGCTGGAGAAGAGCACTAAATATCCCATGGACTGCCAGGAGAACAAACAGATGTGTCTTGGAAAAGATGTAGCCAGTGTGCTCCTTGGAGGCAAGGATGGTAAAGCTTTGTCTCTCGGACTTTGGACATGTTGCAAGGAGAGACTAATCCCTGGAAAAGGATACCATGCTTGGAAGGTGGAGGGTCAGTGAAAGAGAGGAAGTCCCTCATCCAGATAGACTGACACGACGACTGTAGCAAGGGGATCAGGATGGCACAGGATAGGACATATGCATCTCTATGAATCACACACACTCGATGACACGTAACAACAACACAGTAAATGCCAACAGAGGTGACCGTTAAAACTGGTAGAAGTGATCCATATATCCATCGGAAGGATGACAGGATTTCATCACAAGTCGGTCTGATTCGGAACCTTTCACTGCTGCCCTGACAGTCCCTGACAGGACAGACAGCATCACCTGTTGTCCTAACCCCTTACCCAGCATCCCCTTGGCAGCAGACAGGGACTGGGCTTCCCGGGGGAGTTATCACTGCTGCCAACAGCTGATGGTCAAGAATCATGACCCAGATGGTTTCCAGATAATTTCTTCAGGAAATTGTATGGGAAACAGTCTCTGCTGTGTTTTCTTTTACTTTAGGAAGAAATACACACACACACACACACACACACACACACACACACACACACACACATTGCAAAGAAATCATATTAAGCTAAAGAAATGCCAATCGCTATTGAACTGATTCTAACCCATGGTGACCCCAAGCGGACAGAGCAGAACAGGTGCATGGTTTTTAAAGCCTGTGACTTTTCAAAAGCTGGTTGCCAGCCCTTTCTTCAAAGGCACTTCTGGACGAATACAAATGGCCAATCTTTTAGCCCGTGGTTGACTTCCTAAGCATCTGGGCCACCCTGGGACTCTTGTCATATTTAGGAAGGGAAATGGGAACTGTAGATGGTTATCCGTAAAACGAGGAAACACGGTCTCCTCAGAGCGCCGCTCATTTCTGGGAGAGCCAGGCTTGCGTGTGCGAGGAACTGCAGACCTGGGGCTGCTGCTGAAACTCTAAGTTCAGGCCCATCAAACTGTTTAATGTCGTGCTGGGCTTTTGAGTGCGCAGGGCTGTGCTTCCTGCACGTAAAGCAGTAGGAGGCCCGGAGAAGCAATGAAAGGAGGAGACGCATTAATACGTCAGCTGCTGGGTCTGGCGCTTATCTATAAATTCACAAACTGTCCCAGCGACAGGTCTCTGCATACCACCACTGAGGTGTCTGTCTCTGAAGACCCAGAGATGAAGGGAAGCCAGGGTTCACAGATGTGGGCATCATATTCTAGGGAGCAAGATTAAAATGTATGCTGCTACATGTCTCTAGTGCCATTACTCATTGGTACCAAGGTTATTCCCATTCTTATGACCTTGTCAGACACGGCAGAACTTCCCCATTGGACTTCGAAGGCTGGGAGTCTTCACAGAAGTAAATCGTTATATATTTCTCCTGCAGAGCAGGCTGGTGGGTTTGAACCACCAACCGTGAGGTTAGCAGTCAAATGCCTTGAGCACAGAACAAAGATACCACTTTTTCTTGGTTTTAGGATTAAAGAAAACTCCTGGGCAGACCCCAGCCTACCACAGTACCCTCGTCTCAGAGTTTCAGTCCCTCTCTCTCTCCCTCTCGGCTGCGTGGGGCTTTGCTCCGGCTGTCCCTTGCCCCTGTCTGAGGTTTCCTTCTTCTCTTTTTCACTTTGTTAACGTCCACCCAGCCTCAAGACACCTATTCGCACACTCCTGCCTCTAGACATACTTTTTCCATCCACAACCAACAGGTGACATAGCTGGCTCCAGCCCATGGTGACCCCCTCTCTGTCCAGGAGAACTGGACTCCTTGTCCTTCCAATTGCTGCTTTTCTAGAAGTAGACCTTTTGAGGCACCTCTGGGTAGGCACAAACTTCCAATCTCCAAATTAGGGAGCTCTCTGGTGACTTAGTGCTAAGGAACCACACTGCTAAGACAAAGGCAGGCTGTTCAAATCCAAAAGTTGCTCTTCGGGAGAAACATGGTCAATCTCATCCCATGGGATTTACTGCTTCTGAAAACCCACTGGAGGGTCGGTCAGCTAGGGGTGTGTTTCGACTGGGTGGCACTTGGCAGCAAGTGTATTGACCACTGACATCACTCAGGCTCTCCATTTTGCACGTGAATCTCATTGGAACAGTTCGTTAAGTGTCAGTCCTTTTTGCGGTAACAACTGTGATCTATTTGTTCTGTTTGGGTGTTTCATGAATCTCTACATCTTTTGCTGGATTCCGAGCTTCCTGAGGACAAGAATGCCAGACTTGTCTTGCTCCTCTCTGGAACCTCAAGATCTAGCTAATGTAACAATGCGTATTTGCTGAACAGATTAATGCGTAAATGATTGTTGTTGTTATTGTGTATCGTCAAGTCAGAACCAACGCATAGCTGACCTCCAGCACGTTTTCAAAAGCAGTTAATTACACAGGAGAAGACTGTCAGTCCTCCTCCTGCAGAGCAGCTGGTGGATTTGAACCGGGTGCCTTTAGTATTGCAGTGCAGCTTCTTGCCTCTAGGCCACCAGAGTTCCCTGGTAAGTGATTATCTAGCACAAATCCCATGCAGATGTGGACGCTGATTGCCAGTGAGAGCAGTGACTTGGCACGACAGGGCAGTGACCGAGTAGAGGCCAGGTCCAATAGCTTTGCAGTCTGGTGGAGTCCAGGTCTCTGTGGTGCTCTGTAAACAAAGCAATGACTCAGTGGGGAAAAAAATCAAAGAAGCCAGAGGAGAGATCTGTGAAGAGGTCTGCTGTTAGAGAAAGCAGTTTTGACTACATGCCAAGACAAAGGACACTGGGAAAAAATCCCGAAAAGCAGCAAGGGATATTAGAAGCAAAGTACTCGATATGCATAATAATGCACAAAACATCTCTGCTTATTGTTTATTTGATTGTGAAGTTTAATGAATAGCAGGGAAGATAATTACTCAATTCCTGTGTTTACATAAAACCAACACATGAATTCTCACAGTTCGATACTTATGAAGTGTCAGGTTCCCTTTAAAATACTCAGCTTGGCAATTAGAAGGGGAGCTACTCATTAACATTTTGAACTAGATAAAGAATAGAATTGTTATTTATTCATTACAATTTTTAAAAAGACCTTTAAAATTATCCATTCATGTTTTGGGTGTATCTATATCATTTAATTAGCTATCAGACAAAACAATACTAAAAAACTTATTTCTAGAAAGGTGACCTAACAGAGTGCAGAAATTATCAAACAATATCATTAATATCTCATGCAAGCAAGATTCTACTGGAAATAATCCAAAAACAACTGGAACAGCACATCAACAGAGAATTGCCGGAAGTGCAGGTGGGGTTTAGAAGAGTCCATGGAACTAGAGCTCTTGTAGCTAATGTTAGATGGATCTTGGCTGAAAGCAGGGAGTACCAGAGGAATGTCTATCTGTGTTTCATTGACTATGTAAAGCTTTGCATGTGACGGTGTGGATCACAACAAACTGTGGCTAACTCTGAAAAGAATGAGAATCTCAGAAGTCTTGATCATGCTTTATGTGAAACCTATACTTGGACCAGGAGGCAGGTGTCAGAATATAGAAAAGAAACATTGTATGGTTCAAAATTAGGAAAAGCATATGCCAAGGATGCGTCCTATCTCCATACTTTTCAATCTGTATGCAGAACAGCTCATCTGGGACACTGGACTATACGAGGAGGAATGTGGCATCAGGATTGGAGGGAGATTCATCCACAATCTACGTTATGCAGATGGCACAACCCTGCTTGCTGAAACTGAAGAGGACCTGAAGCGCTTGCTGCAGAAGATCAAGGACTGCAGCCTTCGATATGGATTGAAGCTCAACTGCAAGAAAACAAAAGATTCTCACCACTGGGCCGATTGGTAGCATCATGATAGATGGTAAAGAGATGGAGACTGTTAGAAGCTTTAGTTTGTTTGTTCCATAATCAACATTTTTGGTACCAGCAGTCAGGAAATGAAAAGATTAATTGAGCTGGGAAAGTCTGCTGTCAGAGACCTCTCCAAAGTACTGAAGAGCAATAATATCAGTCTGGAGACTAAGGTGCACCTGATTCAGGCCATAGTCTTTGCATTATTTGCTATGCATCAGAAAGCTGGACAATGACTAGGGATGATAGGAGAATTTATGCCTTTGAGTTGCAGTGCTGGAGATGAGTATTGAATATATCATGGTCTGCTAAGAGAACAAACAGGTTCATCCTAAAGAGGGTTAAATCAGGCTGCTCCTTGGAGGCAAGGATTCTGAAACTTCATCTGACATACTTTGGACATGTTGCAAGGATGGACCAGTCCTTGGAGAGAGACGTCATGCTTGAGAGTGTGGAAGGACAGCATAGGAGAGGAAGAACCTCGATGAGGTGGATTGACTCAGTGACTGGGGTAATGGGGTTATGTGTGTCAGAGACAATAAGGTTGGCACAGGATAGAGCAGGGTTTAGGGCTGTTGCACATAGGGTCTCTACTAGACAGCACATAACAACACAAACAACATACCAGGAGCACATCATGATGAGTGAAATATCTCAGTCACCAAGGACAAATACTGCAAAGCACCACTGTTATAAAGCAGGTCTGAAAAGGGAGGCTGGGAGGAGAATAGGATAAGAGTAGCTAGATAATGACCACAGCATTGGAACAGATGAAAGGAAGACCTGTCTAAAATGAATATGATGAATCATTATATGAAGGACAACAATCCAGAATAAGAGATATATATCACTGCAGAAAGGGCTCAAGGTGGGGGTTGGTAGGTAATTGTAAAACAATGAATTTTTTTTTTAAGTGAACTGGGGGATGGGAAGGGGAGGGCGAGGAGGGTAAAATGTACAACAACAAATGAATGAAAATCTAAGTTCTCTGTAATGTTCTTTACATTCACAATGAATTTTTATTTTTTAAAAAAGAAAGGAATGCAATGCACTAGCTGACAGAACTCTGTAAGGAGAAGCAGTGCAATCCATTTTCCATCTGTACGGAGTGGCTGTTGCACACTGTCTGACGGTTTAGAGCAAGTGCCGGTCTGGAGTCAGGCAGAGCTGGACTCTAAAGCTTTTTCTTCTGAGCGGCCTTTGGCAGCATACTCACCCACTCTGGAAGTTTCTTCATCCATAAATTAGGGCTGTAATCTTCCTTCACAGGCTTGTTCAGAGACATCAACAATGTAAAACAGGGCCATCCATCCGTCTGTTGTACTGCAGTAGCTTGCAAGTTACTGAGGAGTTGGAAGCTGTGTTACAGCTGAAACCTTTAGGTTTCAGTAGAGCTTTCAGATCCAAGGAGAGTTAGGAGATTTAGCTCTGTCCCAAAAAACAGGTTGTTGTTATGTGCCGGTGAGTCGCTTGCGACTGCTGGTGACCCTATGTACAACAGCCCTAAACCCTGCTCTATCCTGTGCCAAACGCACTGCCTCTGACACACCCATCCCGATTACCCCAGTCACTGAATCAATCCACCTCATAGAGGGTCTTCCCCTCCTGCACTGTCCCTCCACCCTCCCAAGCATGATGTCCTTCTCCAAGGACTAGTCCCTCCTTACAACATGTTCCAAGTATGTCAGATGGCGCCTCAGAATCCTTGCCTCCAAGGAGCCACCCACTTGAACCCTCTCCAGGATGAACTTGTTTGTCTTCTTAGCAGTCCATGGTACACTCAATACTCTTCTCCAGTCCAGTGAATACCACTATCATTCAGATAAATGCACCAACAAACAGAGCCAAAGAAGAGGAAACAGAAGATTTTGACCAATTTTTACAGTCGGAGATCGATCGAACATGCAATCAAGATGCATTGATAATAATGGGTGATTGGAATGCAAAAGTTGGGAATAGAGAAGAAACTTCAGTAGTTGGAAAACATGGACTCGGTGACAGAAATGGAGCTGGAGACAGAATGATTGAATTTTGCACAATCAATGACTTATTCATTGTAAATATGTTTTTAAAGAGACATAAACGCAGGTTATGTACATAGATTTCACCTGATGGTGTGCATAGGAAAAAAAACAAACAGGTAAGTACCAAAAAGAGGGGGGGCTGTCATTTTATCCAAGAGTGGATCCCATCCGACTGTAATCATGTTAGAGGTAATACCCTGAATAAGTCAGAGCTCCGACATGAACAGATATAGTTACATCCATGCTTATTGCAGCATTATTCACAAAAGAAATGAAGTAGAAATAACCCAAATGTCCATCAGCAAACAAATAGAGAAACGATGGTACGTTACCACCAGGGGGTCGTACACAGCATCGAAAACCAAAGAGGAGTTTGTGAGACAATATAGTAAGTCTAGAGGACATGATGCAGTGTGAAATAAGGCCATCGCAAAAGGACAAATACTGTCTAGGAGCACGATGATAAAAGCTAGATTCCTACAGAGAAAATTGATCCAGTATGCTTATCAGGAAGGGGAAGGAGAGAGTAGAAAATGAATTTGTTCAGAGACAACAAACACTTGTTAAGGTGGGTGAAGAGAAAGATAATGTGGAATGAATGGACAATTCTACATTATAATAAATGCTATGGACTAATATATGTATGAGTGATTGAAAAAACAAAACCCCAATAAGCTTTATAAACAGTCGAAGTCACATTTTAAAAAACTAAAAAAAACCCTAATAGATCTATTTTTAAGAATTTGGGATAACACACCAAACTTTTTTTTAGCACCCTAAACTCATTTTTCTTTTTTATTTTATGCTGATTTATTTACAAAGTTTGAATACATTGTTTTTGCACACTACTATCTTTCCCATTTCCTTCCCCCCCACGAACACATCAAATCACGCAGCCCTATGATAAACACCCCCGCCCGGTCCAGCCTCACCCGTCTTAGATCCTTGTACTCTTTCTACAATAATGGTTTTATATAGTATTTGTCCCTATGGGATTGAGTTCGTTCACTCAGCATAATGTTCTCCAGTCCCAGGTTATGTATTATAAAGTTGGAGGGCCAGAGAAGGAGAGGCAGACCTCCAACAAGATGGACTGACGCAGCGTCTGCTGCAATGTACTCAAATGTGCCGGGGTGGTAAGGAAGGCACAGAGTCGGCCAGAGTGCAGATCCATGGGCCTGAGGTCACCGTGAATAGGATTCGAGTTGATGGCGCTTACCAACAACAGTGGCCTAGTAGGTAAGAAGTTGTGCCGTCAACCGCAAGCAGCCGGTGGTTTGTATTCATTCACCAGCTGCTCCTTGTGAACAAAATGGATCATCTCTTCCTGTGCAATTTACAGCCTCTGAAAACCTGCTACAGGGTCAGTTACGAGTGTTTCCTGACTCAGTGACATAGATCAACAACGATAACGCAGCCACCTAGGAGAGTCATTTTGAACAGTAAACCCACTGTACCAAAATCTCCTATGAATGCTTTGCAAATTGTATGTAGGTGTGCAAGGACTCGTTATCTGTCATTCTCTCCTCCTTCCTGTCATTTCTAACTTCTCTCCAATTATGGCCTTGCCTTGTAGGAATGACTGAATACACAAAGGCCCTCCCTCACTCCTGCCGCCGGAGATGAGAATCTGACCTTCCTGGTGGAGTGTGCCTTATTGATTACATGTTTGTTTGTAATCAAGGGTCTGTTCTCCTCGGTGACTCAGATACATTTTCAGAAAAAGAAGAACTGGTTCTCTGGCACAGCAGTTCTTTTTGTTGTTTTCATCCAGGCCGCCAATATGCAGGCTTCTGACCCAGAATTCAATCTAGGTGGCGGTGCAAAGTCAAGCTACAGCATCAGAACGTGCAGATTGAAGCCTCAGCCCTTAGAAGTTGTTATCGCTCCCATGCCCACCTGCCTGCCCCAGCAGAGACCTTTTTGAAATTCAGAAATCCTGAATCAAGCCCAAATTCCAAACCTGAATCGCCTCTGTCAAGCTGCAGCTGGGCTGGTTGATCAAGCAGAGTTTGAAAGGGTGAACCGATCCTTTCTGGGTGCACGTAAATATATCAGCTGGACAGGCAACACTTCAGAGTCTTTAAAATGTAGTCATCTCCCAAAGTAAAATACAAACTCAAACCTACTGCCTTCAGGTTGATTCTGACTCCCAGCGACCCTATGGGGCAGAGGAGAATTTTGAAGCTTGTGACCTTTACAGAAGGAGACTATTAGATTGTTCTCCTACAGAGGGGTCCAAACTACTGATCTTTTGATTGGGGGCCAAGCACTTTTAACCACTGTGCCAGTGGGGTTTTGATGGGGTGACAGAAGGGGGGGAAATGTTTACAACCTTTCTCTTCCTGAAGATTGCGAAGTTATCATAGAGAGAAGCTATCTTGGGCCTCGACCCGTGGCATAGCTGTTGTCACAAGGCCCATTGGGTTGGCTCAGACTCAGAGGGGCACTATGTCCAGCAGAACAAAGCCCTGTCATTTCCCGTGCCATCTTCACAATCTCTAGTGACATTAAAGCCAGCTGCTATAGGATATATCTATGGAAACAATGAATAATGGCTTAGCTTCAAATCCAACACAGTAATTCCTTCGCAGACTAGAGGAAAAAGATGAGTAAGCAGATGTCCAGACACGGCAAGAGCGCAGGAGTGGAATCAGAACAGGGGACTTCTCCACCCTGTAAATCATTTCTCCTCCCACAACATCTACCTCTTGATTGGAAAAAAAAATAGCATCGAGCTCATCACCATAATACAATCTAAATTTAAAAAACAACGATCTATCACTCACATAGCTGGAGGCTCCATAAAAAATGTCCCTGTTGAAAGCTCAGAGGTTGGGATTCCATACTCTTTAATAGGAGACTAGCCTTTTATCTCAGTGACAGTAACAACTGAGTCACTTGGACATTTGTATATAAACTATCAGCACCACCTTTCTGCTCTATTTCAGCCTTACTTGTTTAACTTTCAGAACATTTGAAGGAGCAGAAGACAGCCTGTGTACCTTCTATCGAGGGCCTACCAACGTTGGCATTGTTCTTGCAGTTAGGTTTCCTCTCCTGGATTCTGACGCCTGAGGCCCCCACATGCTGCGATCACCAGATCTTTTCCCCATAGAGCTGCTGGATGGATTTGAACCACCAATCACCTTTCTGCTTAGAACCGGAGCTTAACTAATGTGCAACCAGGGCTTCCTTCTCAACATCTTGTGCTGGGAAACACCCCAAAGCCCATTGACACTGAGCTGCTTCTCACTCGAGACCTTTTACTGAGTCTCCAAGGCTGTAAATCTTTATAGGAGGAGAGCGTTTACCTGTCCCAGGTGGAACAGCCGGTGGATTCAAACCTCTGACATTTTGGTTAGCAAAATGGTAGTTATACCACCAATGCTCCTTACAGCAGGAAAAGAAAATAAAAAAGAAGTGGGAACAAACAATAGGAAGTAATTTACGTTATGGAAGCGGAAATGGGAGGTTAAACAATTTCCTGGGTTTCTCCCTGCTCCCTCATCAGCACTTCCTCCCTCCTCATTAAGAAGCAGTTTACTGGGCACCCCGTATGTGGCAGGCCCCAGGGCCACCAAGATTAGTGTCATCGCGTGCCATTCTCTGCACTCAAGGGGTTCTCAGTCTAATGAGGGAGATGATTTTAGCAGCTGTGCTCCAAATAAGTGGTTTTTAATATCCAGTAATAAAAAGTCTATTAAACATTTATACTTAACCCCTACTTGGCCCATGGAGGAGTGCTGAAAGGTCATCTTGACTTTAGATTCTGTGTTTTGAGACCGCGACAGGCCACATGGTAGCTGGAATTGTGCCCTGCCGCCCCAGATACCCACAAACTAAACCCTGGCAACAGTTAATGCGCGAGGCTGCTAGCCACACAGGTGGGAACTGAGTCCACCCAGGGGTGCCTCAGAAGAAAAGCCTGGTGATCTGCTTCCTCAGTGCGGGCAATCCCTACAGAACACAGTTCTACACTGACATCTGGGTCACCATGAGTTGGAATCAACTGGACTGTACATGGCCAAAAAGTAGCTCCAGGTGTCATCAACACAATCATTAAGGATATTGAGATGGAAACATTGTCCAGAAAGACCCTGGGCGGCCTAGTGGAAACAAAAGGGTCCTTAGCAGAGGCAGGAGTATCAGCATCAAAGAAAGGGATGTAACCCTGGAAGAAGTGAGGCCACAAGTCAGGGAATAGAGGCAGCTTCTAGGAGCTGGGCCAGTCACTAACCAAAGCCTTCCCTAGAGTCCCCTGAAAGAAGACAGCCTCCCCACTTCCTCAAAAAGTTGCAAACAGAAATACCATTTGACCCAGCAATTTCACTATTTGGAATACACCCCAAAGAAACCATAATTGTCACCCAAGGAGATATATGCACACCCATGTTTATCGTGGCTTTGTTCACAATAGCAAGGAGTTGGAAACAACCTAAGTGCCCATCAACAAGCAAATGGATAGAGAAGTTGTGGTATATTCACACATGGAATACTATGCTGCATTGAAAAATAAGGAATCCATGCAATATTATTCAAAATGGGTGATCCTGGAGGACATTATGCTGAGTGAAGTATCTCAGTCACAAAAGGACAAATACTACATGGTGCCACTGTTGTAAAGCAGGATTGACATAAGGGCTGGGGGGGGGAGAAGACTGAGAAAGGTGGGATAAATAATGTATACTGAATTGAAACAGATGAGAGAGAGAACTGTTTAAAAGGGATATATGAGTAGGTATTATTGTCATGATAGGAGTCCAGAATGAAGGCTACATAGTGGAGTGGACTTGGGGGGGGGAGGGTTTGTATAACAATGAAAGCATTTTTCTTTTACTTTGCAAAGAGAAGAACGAACTGGAGGGGAGGGGTGGGCAGGGAGAAAAGTGCAACAATGAATGAATGGAAATCCAAAATATCTATAAATTGTCATTAAAAACAATAAAAATAATAATAAAAGAAAGACAACAGCCTCCTAAGGTGAACTAATGAACGTGAGCTGCCTTAATCCACCAAGGCTATGATGTCTGTTACAGCAGCTTTAGGAGACTAATACACTCTACACACCCCATAGCACCAGAGACCATACTGTTGTTGGGCGCCTGCGAATCAATTTCAACTCACAGCAACTCCCTGTCACAAAGCAATTTCATTTTCATGAAGCCAAGTGACAGGTCTTTCTGCAGCACAGCCATTGAGGAGACCACCAAACTTTCTGTTAGCAACCAGACATTGAACCATTTCATCTCTGGCACACCTATTATTTATTATTGCCTGTGAGTTGCCAAATTCAGAATTGTGTGTATGTATGGTCAAGAGATATCTCCATTCACAATGTTGTTGAGTGACAGTGGCCCCGGCCACCTCAGCATCAAGTAGGGCTTCTTGGACAGGAACATATCTGAAAGGAACCTATCTACTGCTTGCATCAGTCCAGTCCAGTTCTGGGTGACCCCCAATGAATCAAATAGAACAGTGTTCTATAAGGTCTTCAAGGGCTAATTTTCCTGTAGTTCCTATTCACCACCGTCAGGTCAATTCTGACTCACAGCAACCCTTCTGGGGGTTTCTAAGACAATAAATATTTATGGGAGAAGACTATCTATCTTTCAAGGAGCAGCCGGTGGATTCCAACCACTGACCTTTTGGTTAGCAACACATACGTAGCAGGTAGTTCTTCCAAGAAACCTCTAGGTGCACTTGGATCTTCTTTTGGTTAGCAGCCAGGCACATTTAACCATTTGCTCCTCCTAGGTGCTGAGTATGTTTTGAAAACTGGAAGGTTTCTTCTACTCATGACATTTCATTGTCAGTAACTTAGCCCTTTCCTAGCCTCGCTTCCCGTCTCGTCCCCCTCCATTTCTCTCTCTCTCTCCCCATGTCTTTTACACACACACACACACACACACACACACACACACAGCCAGCACGCTGCATACAGAGTAACCCTTAATGGCTCAGTAGCCCAGACTGTGACATAAAAGAGCTGTTCTGTCTTCCCCTCTCACCATGTCTGCCTCTGTCAGTTCTTCACGAGGCAGAGAATGGAAGCTTGTGTGTGGCTGAGAAACCAGGAAGGTTCCAGAGCCTCTCTGGACTGTTCCTTAGTGCCTCGACAGCCCCTCCACATTTTGGCAGGAAGGGAACAGATGGGAACCCCTGCATGAACCTATGGGCAGACAGTCCCTGTGCAACCAGTCGGCCGTGTGTTGTGTCTTCACGTCCTGGAATTCCTGTCCTGCCATCTCAAAACCTAGGGGCTGCTCTCATTAAAGATCAGACCAGTGTTTTTCTGCAGCTCAGTGGGATGATGCCCTCTGTCATCCAGTTAATACCCTTTGCCTCTTTCAAAGACAGAGTTCAAGTCGCTCTAATTTCCATTTGTCCCGAGAGATCAGATACAGATAGTTCCTGAAGAAATGAGGACAAAACGGCTGCCCAGCGATGCTCCTGGGCCCCAATTATATTCCATTTTCAGGTGTGTTCTCCTTCTTAAAAAAATAACAGAAAATTGCCACGTGTTTCTAATCCCAGCCACTTGGATGGGCTCCATCTGCCCAGATCGGTTTAAAGTGGGTTTGCGTCAAGAAGGGCTTTCAAAAGAGCCGAGGTATAGGCTGGTTGGTTTGAAACCTGATCAATGCGGAACTCTTTCTGTTTCGCAGGAAATGTCATCAAATCATCAAAAGCTGAGGTCTCAGGCGCTCTCCTCAAAGGTGAGTGGGCCCTGCCACCTATTAAACAATTAATACATTTTACACTGGGTTGTTATTTTCCACATTTTATCTCATTTCATTTTTACAGGCCAGGTCTACCCTTTCCCCTTTGAAGCACAGAAAAAACCCTCTGTAAGGCAAAAACCCATCAGAAGGACCTACAGATGTTTCCCCACTAAAAAGAGCTGCAGAAAAGTGGTAAGAAAACCTGTAAAAGGGAGAAAACTGACAGACCACGGAAATCGGGTAGCCGTGTCAACACGGTCAGGGGAAGATGCCTTGGGATTGGGTTCAAGCCTTTTCTATCCATTCACCACAGGACGTCACCCTGGTGGTATAGAGACTGTAGGCTGCTGTCTGCTAACCCAAAGGCATGCCTCTCTGATGGTTCAAATCCACCAGCAGCTTGGCAAGAGAAAGATGGGCAATCTCCTCCTAGTTTGAAGGGTTAACCCAACCTCAATGGTTCCAGAAACTGACTTTGAGAATTTAAATCCTATTATTTACAGCTTTGAAAACTCAATGGAGGGTCACCTATTAATTGATTGCTACTTAATGACAGTGAGCTTTTTGAGATTTATACAATGGATAAAATAGTACCTAACTTGTAGGGGCAATGAGATAGATAGATAGATAGATAGATAGATAGATAGATAGATAGATAGATAGATAGATAGATAGAATAGAATATATCTCTCTCCTATATGTGTGTGTACATAATGCATATATGATAATAACTGATGTCCACGGACTGCCGAAAGACCAGATGCATCTTGGAAAAAGTGAAAAAGTGCAGTCAGAGTGCTCCTTCGAGGCAAGCATGCCAAAACTTTGTCTCACATACTTCGGGCATGCTGCGAGGCGAGGCTATTCCTTGGAAATGGACCCCATGCTTGGAAATGTGGAAGGTCAGCGGAGGAGAGGACTTAAAGAGCTGGACTGACACAGTCACTGTAGCAGTGCACTTGAGCGTGTCAGAGAGGATGAGGACGGCACAGGCCAGGGTTCAGATCTGCTGTTCACAGGGTCATTATTTGTGACTCGATGGCACCTAACAACAATAAAGAGAGTGTGTGTGTGTGGGCATTGTAGTTGGCAGGTGGTGTCAAGTAGGTTGTGACTCACAGTGAACTTACATACCACAGGAGAAGTCTTCTCTGGCCCTGCACCAACCTCACAATTTTTCGTTGAGCTTAAGTCGATTGTCCCAGTCACGTGACAATGTATCTCACAGATTTCTTACTGAAAAAATTCCTCAAAACCTAACTTCCTACGAACATAATTTTAAACTCTTGTATATGTTTTTAGAAGTGTGACTGTAAATACTTCTTGTCTTTAGATACTTAGGACATATTTTGTCTCCTCTAGGAACTATTCTTAATTTTGTCTTTCACAAAGTCAGACTCCAAATTTAGAATCTAGGAAGCTATTTAGATCTTCGTCGTGCCCAAACTATCTTTGGCTTTGCTCAAACGGTTGTTAGCACATGCCTCGTGCCTTCACCCTGCAGAAGGAAGAGCAATAAGAATAATTGGGTTTGTCTAAATTTAATTAAACAAAGCTTTTGAAAGAGCTCATTGGTGTACCAGATTTGGGATTCTCTTAAAGTGACAGATTTATAAGAGAATTCATCTTTCCAGTTAACTACAAGTAAAAACAAGTAAAATAGCCTAAGATAAAATACCTTTCCGTAACTGAATGCTTTTAGAGTTAAAAGAAGCAGACTCATATTTGAAATACAAAGAACATAAATCTCTAACAAATTATTGTCTTTCTCCAAAATTTTATATTTATTATTTTTTTCCCCTCATTTTGTTCCTAAAGGGACGTTCTAGGGGGACTGACTCAGTTGCATGGAGTTTGTGAGAGACCTAAGTCTTCCCTCCGATCCAGCAGTAGGGCTCTATCCACTTTGCAGTTCTCGTTTGGCAAGCTTGGGCTGGCAACAACTCACCAAGAAGCCACGTGTGCCAGCATGTCATCCTGCCCTGTGCTGAGCCATTCTCACAATCTCTGTTGTACCAGCTGTGTCAATCCATGCCCTCGAGGGTCTTCCTCTCTTTCTCTCACCCTCTGCTTTTCCAGCCATGATGACCTCTTCCAAAGGCTGGCCCTTCCTGATAGCAAGCTTGAAGTGTGTGAGATGCAGTCATACCTACCTCCCTTCTAAGGAACATTCTGGCTGTATTCCTTCCAAGACATATTTGTTTGTTCTTCACAATATTCTTTGGCAACGTCACAATTCAAGGGCATCACTTTTCAGCATTTTTTACTATCATTGTTACATTGTACAATCACTCTTTTTACTCTCTTTCTTCCTCTGGTTCTTGTTTGCATACATGCTTCTACCCACTTCCTATCTTCTGAGTTTTATCGCTAGGCAAATACTACCTCAAGGAGAAGATTCTTTTAAAGAGCACAATGCTTAAAGCAGGTAGACTTTACTAATTCAAGTTATGTCTACTTCAGTTCAAATATGTCAAGGTATAGTTTTGACTTGAGGCTAAAAGTTGAAAGATTATCTTGGGGTAATGGCTTTAAGAGCTAATCAGCTTCAATGTCACAGAAACTGTATTTCTGTAGTGAAGAGTTTGCCCTGAAGATTTACATTCTGTTCCACATCTTTTCCCTTTGGATTGGAATTTTGTACAGAATCTTGAGCAAAATACTCAATACCAATAGTTGGGAATCAACAAGTTTCTCTGGTCTCATGGCAAAGATAGCAATCAAATACATATTCAATGTCCTCCTCTGATTCCTAATTCTTCTTCAGTTGCTGCATTAGTTACTAACTGAGGTCTATAAGAAGTGCTTCCTTTCTGAATGCTGAACATACAGGGTCTCCCTCTTATTTTAGGTTCAACAGGCCTTTCTTCTCACTTTATCTTATTTCCTGCAAGAGACTTAGACAATGACAAAATCTCACGTGAAAATGGAAGTCTGAAGGGCAATGAGATGCTAGAGATTCGAAATTCCTGGAGATTTATGAACAGAAAAGTTTGCAGACCTCTCTTCTAGGTGGTCAGCTCCATTTTGCTTGCCTCTGTGTGTCTAAGTCCTGCACAGCGCCTGGTGCATACGGCACCCTTCACACGAGAGTTAACCGACAATTACAGCAGGGGCAGGAGAAGAGGCTGAGGGACAGAAAGCGAGCCTATTATTCAATCAAGGAGGAGGAGGCTGGTCTAGGAAAACACCTGGTGGAAGAATAGGAAAAGTTGGCCAAAGCAAGAGAAAAGAAAAATTTCCCTTTCCCATCAAATCAAAGCAGGGGATATTTTAATAGCTAGTAGACGCCTTGAAAAAGTTGCCTGAGTTACTCTTCCTACACCTTCGCCCATTTCCTCTTGAATGTAGTATAAACTGGCTTTCATCCTCGCTACTTGCCTGAATCAGTTCTGTCAAAGACTCTAGTAGTCTCTGCTTTGCTTTTTCAGTAGTTAGTTCTCCCTTGAACTACCCACAGTATTTGATGTAGATCTTGACTCTTTCCTTCCTGCTTCTAGAACATTCTCTTTTGACTCTCCTAGTTTGTTCAGCTCCAACTGCTAAGCCTCTCATGCTTGTTCCTTTTCACCACCCCTCTGCCATATCTTCTTCCCTAGGAACAGTCATTTCTTTGGTCATTTCATCTGTTCTCATGGTAGAAAACACCTCTCAACACTGACCAGGGTCCCATCCTCAGCCCTGATCTCAATTCTAAGCGCCTTTCTTTCTCCTTGGCATCTCTACTTGAAGCCAACCAACTTGAATCTAAAATGAATGTTTAAAACAAAACGCCTGATTTATCTTTCTCCTCAATCCCTCAAAGCTGATTCTCCTTCAATCTTCTCCAACTAATATCCCTTCTATTTTGCCAGTTTCTCAAGACAATGATTCTGAAGTCCTCCATGGTGGTCTTATTTCTCATATATTCCATACTGACTCTTTAATCAAGCAGTTTTAACTCTATTTAAAATATATTTCCAATCCAAACCTTTCCCTTCACTTCTGTGGCTACCATCTTAGGCAAAGTCACTATGAACTCTATTAAATCTGATTTTAAAAGTCTTTCAAATCTGACTCTCTGCTTCTTCCCTTGTGCTGTTGTATTAGTTAGAAAGAACTGATGCTAGTTGATAATTTAAATAATCCCCAAATATTAGTGCTTCTCTCTCTCTCTCTCTCTCTCTCTCTCTCTCTCTCTCACACACACACACACACACACACACACACACACACACTGATTTCTACTCGTATCAGTCAACGGAGGTCAGTTTCTTTATAAGTGCTGATTCAGAGATTCTATTTCCATTTGTGGCTTTATTACCTGGAAATACCAAAGCCTTTTTACATTCTATAAGAGGCAGATAAGGATGATTAGAGAGAAAAAAGCACAGAGAAAACTCACCTATTGATATTGAAATGATACACTTCCTTCTACTCTACTGGCCAAAACATGCCACATGATCAATTCAATGGCTAGAAATGTGAAAACAATCACAGTAGACAGGATAAACACCAGTCTTCTCTCTTCCTCTTTGTCTTTGTTGTTAGTCTTGGTGGTCCCTGACCTACCGTGCTGCAGTCTATCCCCCACTGTTTAGTGAAAACAAGGCAGAAGTATTCTCAAGTGCTAAAATGTTTTAGGCAGGCACCCAGTGACTGCCACACTCACCAGATGACCCTTCAGTATCAACAGCTCTTTGAATAAGCCCTTCCTCCTCTGACTGGAGCAGATGTGGCTGCATTTGACTGGCCACAGCCCTCTTCTTTCTTTGGTACTATCGCCCTGGTTATCCTTTGGGGAAGCATCTCTCTCGCACATTGAGAGCTGGTTTTAGGGTGACTATGTGTCAGAATTGACTCAATGATCATAAGTTGGATTTGATAAATTTAGTTACATGGATTAGTTGGGGTTCTTCCAATCCCAGGCACTACGATTGGGCAGGATATCAAATGAATATGATTTCATTACTCATTCAATAAATATCATTGAGCTTTGAGTACGCAATGTAACTTCTGAGGATCTAACAGCGAACAGCAAAGACAAAACCTGCAGGTACCTGGAGGAGTCAGGCAATGCTATGTTCTCTGGTTTAGGGCTTTTTTAAAAGAAGCAAACCCATTTGAAATTGGGTCAACATATAGAAAAACCAGCTGAGATTTGCAGAAAGGCAAAGTCCTTTGAGCATCTGATTCTGGAAAGCGTAAAACCATGTCTACCTCGTGACTTTTCCACAGTAGGAAACACAAATGTCTTTTAATGTTTTCTCTGTTCAGTTGAGTTCGAGTTGCTTTTTCTCCCTTCTGGGAGAAAGAATCCTTAATCTCTGCTGCTTGTGAGGGATGATGTAAATTATGTGGGGAAAAAAGAGCACGTCTGTAAATCAGGCCGCGTCTGGGAGCGGCAGTGTCGGCTCATTTGCACATCAGCACATATATCAGAAAATTAAGTGAGAACCAGGAGGAAGAGGAAGTAGAACATTTCTTGAATTTTAACTAAAGAACTCCTGATACTGCTATTCTTGTTATTCCAGAGAAGGAAAAGATAGACCTTGGTGGTCTTTATCACAGAACACAGAACTTGGTGCATTAACACCACTCAAAAGAGATAGCTCCCCCCTGCCCCCACTGGTTAACAAATGATCCTTTAGTGAAATATTTTCATCTGTAGTTCCTTAGCTAGCTGGGCATCCCACAGCACCAGTGTTGATGTCTTCTGTGATGTCATGAGGGTGGTGGCCATCAACATTGCAGCTCACAGATTAGGCAGTTCCCAGCATCTCTTTAATAGTTCCAGAGAGTTCACTTGCTAAAGACCGGTAAAGACCGGTGTCGCATCTGCCGGGCAATGCCAACAATCTCATCAAAAGGCTATTTCCACTGTGCTTAATATTTTTTTGCTTCTTTCTGTCTCTGGGTGATTCCTTTAGGGCTTTGATGATCAGGGCAGAGGCAGAAGGCACCACTTCAATCTGGGCCTGTCTGTTCTCAATGGTCAGTTTCACTGTAATCCTTAGTCCCTTCCAGTCACCAGTGGCCTTGGCAATGTCATCACTAACCTTTTTGGGGGATGCATCCAGAGGGCCGATCTTGGGGGCCAGACCGGAAGTGGCACCGACTTCCTCATGGGTACACTTCAGGTTTCAGGGACACGACTTTAATCTCGTTGAGGTCGAACTTGGGCAGCATGGCAGAGGTGGCTGGTGTCGGATGAACCCAGACACGAGATGACCGAAGAAAGTTGCACTGAGGCCTCCTCCAAGCCGAAAGCGAGATATCCTTTTTTTAGTAAGATATTGACTAAGAAGACAAAGTCACAGAGCCAGCCCTAAGTGGCCCCAACGTGTAAGGAAGGCTCCAATGCAATATGAGTAAAATGCTAAAGGTAAGAAATGTGAAACACGGCCTGATGTGGATGAATCTAGACTACGATATGCTGAGTGAAAAGAATCAGTCACAGGACAAATGTTGAATAAAACCGTTAGACTCACTGTGATCAAGTCGACTTACAGTGACCCTCAGAACCAGCTTATAGCTGACCCTCCAGCAGGTTTTCAAGGGCTGTAAATCACACAGGAGGAACTGCCCATCTTTGTTTCTCTGAGCAGCTGGTGGGTTCATACTGCTTGTGTCTGTGTAGGCAGCATAACCCCTTACCCCCTGGTCACCAAAGCTTCCTCAGAGCCACTGGTGGATTTAAGCCACCAGAGACACGTAGGCTTCGGTTGGCAATAAAATCCCCTATGGACCCCAGAGATCCCCAAGACCACTGTTATAGAAGCTAAATTCAAGTCTACACACAGATAGAATAATTTTTGGATGGTTACCAGGA
The DNA here is from genome assembly GCF_000299155.1 of Elephantulus edwardii. Taxonomy (NCBI): domain Eukaryota; kingdom Metazoa; phylum Chordata; class Mammalia; order Macroscelidea; family Macroscelididae; genus Elephantulus; species Elephantulus edwardii. The sequence continues at coordinate 10,051,949 of NW_006399830.1, read as the reverse complement.
ATTGGGAAGTGAAGAATAATAGACAAGGCCACTTCTGTTGGGTGGTGACCACCTGAGAGCTGACCCTCCAAGTCTGAGGTGGTAATCTGCATGGAAGGAGACTGCCCACCTTTCTCCCATGGACCTACTGGTGGATTCAAACCTCCAGTGTTTGGCTTCGCAGAACAGTTTTCTATGGGCTAGACCACTAGAGCTCACAGACACTAGACATTTTTTAAGATGAGTGAAGGAAGATAATGTTCCATAAATGAAATAATCAGATACTGCAGATATTATAATTAATATTATAAAACACAATGTGTAGGGATGACTGAGTGAAAAAAATACATATTGTAAACTTTCACTCAAACTGAAAGTTTAGAATGCCCTGCAATTCACTCCAACTGTGATTCAGGAAATTAATAAATACTAAATTTGATGATTTCTATCTTGAAGTTAATTATTTATTCATAGGAGCTAGCACATAGGAGAGGATTACAAATTATACCCATACACTGAACCATTGATCAAGTCCTACTTTTTCTTCAGGGTTTACATCAGCTAAGGATGGAAATTCATCTACACTATTCATAAACTAGGGAGCTTTGGTGACCAGGGGGAAGGAGTTATGCTGCCTACACAAACCCAGGCAGTATGAACCTACCAGCTGCTCTGAGAAACAAAGATGGGCAGTTCCTCCTGTGTGATTCCCAGCCTTGAAAACCTGCTGGAGGGTCAGCTACAAGCTGGTTCTGATTCAATGGCACACAACAACAGCCACATTCACAAAGTAGAGAGCTCTGGTGACAAAGCCCATGACAGACTCAAAGGCCAGATGGCTCTGGTGCTTCAAATCCAACAGTAGTTCTGTAGGAGAAAGATGGATAGTTTCTTCCCATTGACATTTACCACCTCCAAATCCAGAAAAAGGGTCCCTATGAGATGGAACTCTCTACAGCAGCAGCCATTTAAAAACTTCAGCTACACCTGGACTTTGATACAAACCCAGAAAGCCCTTACTTCTCAACCGAAAGACAATGAATGAAAAAGCACAGGCACTAATCACAAGAGTCAAGAAACTGTCTCAGAATAAGTTGCAGCATGTATTCGCCCCTGTTCCCACCATTCTCATTTAGAAAGTTGCCTTTAAGTAACTAAATCAAAAGACTAAAAGAAAGTACATTTAAACAGTAAGCCTAATTCTTCTTTAATGCCTCATGTGTTAGATCTGCTTGGCTCCTTAATGACTCCTCACAGTTACAGGAGATGAGCCGGATGGCAGGTTTTTCCCTTTCCCTTCATTCTTCTTCTGGCTGCTGCTGAGATGACCTCTGACTCCATCCATGCACAACAGACCACCATGCTGCCTGCTCCCTACTCTATCTCCATAACTGCATTGATTCTGAAGCTTCATCTGACATATTTGGGGCAGGTTGCAAGGAGGGACTGGTCCTTGGAGAGGGACATCATGTTTAGCAGAGTGGAGGGGCGGCGCAGGAGAGGAAGACCTTTGGTGAGATGGATCGATTCTGTGACTGGAGCGGTGGGAATAAGTGCGTTTGAGATGGCTAGGTTGGCACAGGGTAGAAGAGCGTATAGAGCTCTTATATATAGGGTCGCTATGAGTCGCAAGCGACTCGAGGCACATAACAACAACAAATAACTATGATCCAGAGAGTTTTCCTTGGCTGAGTTTTGGAAGAGCACCAGCCCTTTCTTCCTCACCCATCCTGGCCTAGCAGCTCTGCTGAAACATGTTCAGCCTCATAGCAACATCCTTGAAGCCACTGAAAGAGGGAAGGTACCTGGTGAGGGCATTGGCTGGGAATCAAACCTGGGTCTCCTTCATGAAAGGCAAGAATTCTACTGAACCACCACTACACTCAGCTTTCTTTGCCATCTTGTAGGCAGCATGAAGACGGCCAGCCAGTCTGATTTCAATTAACTCCACAAAAGTGAACTGTTCCCATCAACAATATCCACAGTAAAAACCGAATTCTTCTAAGGTCAGACCTGGGCTTCCACACTACTTCACCTACTTCTAGTAATTCCAACACCACTCATACTGGTCTACTGAGTTTGAAACTTGTTGCCGTGACTACAAAGACTTCACAGAACCATACTCAGCCACGGAATTTATCAAGGAAGTCAACAGGCTATAATTCAGGTTAGCAGCAGGATACAATCCCTCAGTCCAGACAGATTTTTCACTCGTGACTGTAGGTCCTTTGACCTTCAGCCTTACAGCTTAGGTCAAAGATATAAAGTTCCCTTAGTCTTTCTTCTTACGGACTCTTCCCTCAGTCCTCTCACAAGCTTCAGTGAGCACATCTGCTTCTGGCCTTGTAGGGTAGCAGTCTCAAGCCAGCTCTGTCACAGGTTGGTCTCTGGTTCTCTGCCGAGGCTGCTGTTACTGTCATGTAGATCCCCGTCCGGCTGGCACAGGAATCTCTGTCTCTGAAGGATGTGTGCTTAGTGGTAATGAGATTGTCAATTTCTGCTGCAGAACCTGCTCAATTTAACGGTGAGACCAACCTTGTGGATACACTAACATACTCCATTTACGTGATCTTACCCAGCCACGTGGCAAAGTCAATGGCTAGGAAAGCCATTTTGAACATAAGCCCTTGGCACTACACTGCTAATGTCATGACCAAACACAGATTAGATAATAACAATTGCTGGCCTTAGAGAGAGACTAATTTGTAGAAGAGCACAGTAAGAAAAATCTTAGCATTTATTAATCCAATCACAGATCCAAAGAAGACAAAGAGATCTAATGAAATAGGTGGAAGAGCAGGGACACTGGAAAGGTAGAAAATTGATGAGGCAATGAATTGGGGTTACTTGCTGACGTGATGCAAAACTGCTCAGAAGACGAGGCCGCTTGAAAGCCAGAGAGCCCGAAGCGCCTCTCAGGTGTGATTAAAACATGCTGATATTCAAGGTTAGGTGTCAGTGAGCCGGGGCGTCATACTTTGTCACAAAGAAAAATGAATTGTACCACGATGGCCTCCACATGCCTAGCAAAGGACGGCTGTGATGACACCTTTCACGGACCGCATGGGGTGGGGGGGGCCCTAATTAAAAGGTTGAGGTAGTCATGTCAACAAATTATCCTGAACAAAGGGGTTTTCCAAATGCTAGCTAATTAGTTTCAATTCCCTAAAGCTTTCCAGTGCTTTTAATTCAATAACACAGTGTAAACTCTCCAGTTAGAAAAAGTCTAATAGGAATTGGCAGAAAACTAAATAATTGATGGTGTCAGAAATTGCCGCAGCCAGCACGCTGGTGCCTTTGTTTGCTGGGGAGCAGGACAGCGGCGATTTCCAGAGAGGATACAGCATGAAGTTTAATGAATTAACAATATAAACCATAGACAGCTGGTGTCAGCAGCCTCTCCGTAGGCTCAGCCTCTCGCTGGGAAGACGTTAAAGTACGTATAAATAGACACACCTCTGGCTTGGGTTATAATGAAGGATATCATAGCAACCAGTGCTCTGTGCACTACCTGTGTGGCCTTAGCTCATCTCTTGCCATCCCTGAGCTTTGATTTCACTATCAGCATAAACAAGGCTGTGGAGGATAGTAACGAAACCATCTCTAAGGTCTCCAGACTCTTAAGCGTCTCAGTAGACAAGGGGCAGGGGAGCTTCAACTTATTTTGGTGTTTCAAATAGTCTAGTGGACACTGTGAAAGAGCAGGTGACTCTCAGCGAGATGGACCGACACCATGCTTAGGCATGGCGGGGGGTCATGAGAACGGTCATGAGATAGTGCAGGACAGGGGAAGGCTTCAATTTGTAGTTCAGAGTCGCCATGCACTGTAGTCAACTTGACAACATGTAACGACAGCTTCCCTGACGGCAGACATGACTGGAACGTGAGGAAAGGATAGATGGTCTTAGCCAGTTCCCTTTGGCTGTTTTCCTAGCCTTCTAAACAACGCCTGAGTCATCTCATCTTCAAGACCTGCTGCCACTCGAACAGTATCAACTCACAGCAACCGTATGGGCTAAAGCAGAGCTATGCCCTCCAGGGATTTCAAGGCCCAGCACATCACATGTCAGGTTGTCAATGGGAAGGTCAGTGCTTTTAGCCCACCAGCCCTCCAGGGGAGAAAGACGGGCAATCTCCTCCTGCAAAGAGTTTCTATTTCTGACTTCCTGGAGGGTCACTATGAGTTGGAATGGACTCAGTGACAGAGTTTGGTTTGAGTTGGTTTGGGACCTTTTGGAAGCAGGTTGTCAGGGCTTTCTCCTATGGAGGGCGAGGTGAAACCACCAACCTATTGCTCAGTTTCACCTAGGACCCCCTAAGCCACTGTTAAGTTAACCCAAGTTCACATCCATTGAGACATTTCTGACACCTCATGGAGATTCTCTGTTGGTTTTCTGAGGCTCTAAGTTGTTATTATTATAGGAAGAGAGGGCAGAGCTTTCTCCAGCAGAGAAGCTGGTGGATTTGAACTTCCAGCCTCTGGGCTAGCGGCCCAACATACAGTATAACACACTATTTATTACCAGGGCATTTTATACAGTAGATTATGTGTGCAAAGCTCATGTAGGAAAAGAGCTGTCTTCGTTGATGGATCAACATTATGGAAACCTGCTCGATCAAACTTCCAGACATTAAAATCAACTCTATTTATCGAAATTCAGTTGTTTTGTAGACAGCTGGCAGATGGACAACATCAAATAACACACCGCCTTCAACTCTCTCTGCCAAGGCTTTCTGTATTGACTCGGGCAGGAAATGGTACATGTTTTTATATTGAGAGGGGCGGGGGAGAGTTAAGGAGGAAGATTCAAAGGAAGCTCCAATGTTTAAACACTCATTTTAGCTCAAATATCTAATTAAGGTCGTGCTGTCTTGATGATTTAACAGATCTAAAAGCAACGTTTTCTTACTGCAGCTGATCACAGTTCAAGGCCTGCTAGCCAAGCATGAAGTTTTGTTAATGAGAAATATAAACTGATAGTCAGGTCCCTGGATACTGCTATTAAATTGCACCTAATCAAGTTCTCGAAGCAGAATTGTATAATCACCATGAACTGACTTTTTACTCAGACGATGAACATTTCCTTTTGATAGATTTGCTCAGAAGTAATTTAACTCGGAGTTAATTGATACAGAATACCCCTGTCTCCAACCTTTACAATAAAAAAATAAACTCTAAGCATTAAATATTCTCCCCCTTGGAAGTAGCTTTGCATGCACTGAAGGAGCCCTGGTGGTGTGGTGTGTTACATTCTGGGCTACTAACCAAAAGGTCAGTATTTCAAATCCCCTAGACTCTCTGTGAGAAGAAAGATGGACATTCCCCTCCTGTGACAGGGTTGGGAGGGAAAAACCTCCACCGTAGAGGATGAGGCTGGCATGTTAAATACCAGGACAGCTCCCAGCACCACAGCAGCATACACTGTCCCCGGGACCATGACCAGCTGAAGTGTCTTCGGAGGGCAAAGGGAATATAGGACCGACAGTGGAAGAATGTTGTTGTTGTTGTTGTTATGTGCCGTCGTGTTGCTTGCGACTCATAGTGACCTTATGTACAACAGCCCTAAACTCTGCTCTGTCCTGTGCCAATCGCACAGTCTCTGACACTCCCATCCTGATTATCCCAGTCACTGAATCAATCCACCTCATAGAGGGCCTTCCCCTCCTGTACTGTCCCTTCACCCTCCCAAGCATGATGTCCTTCTCCAAGGACCCACTTGGAGAAATGAGGAAGTAATTATAATGAGTATTTCTTCTTCATTTTGTCACAAGTTTGCTTTTACACTTCAATTGTTGTTACTGGTTGCCATTGAGTTAACTCCAGAAAGACATCACGTGTGATTACGCACCATCTCCAAGGCATTGGTATATTCAAGTTCATTGCTGTGGCTTTCTGTCAGTCCATATTCTCTAGAATTAATCTCATTTTGCTGTCCCTCTGTACCTATACCTGTAGCTGTCCTCTTACCTATTCCTAGAACATGTACAAGAAAAGAACAAACAAATTTATCTTGGACGACGTGACCAGAATGGTCCTTAGAGGCAAGGACAATGGAAAATCATCTCACATAACTGGGCATATTTCCAGGAGAGGCTAAACTCTGGAAAATGATATCATGATGGGGAAGGTGAAGGTGAAAGAGAGGAAGACCTCAATGAAACGGATTGACACAGTCATTACCACAATGGGCTCAAACGTGGCAGAGGTCATGAGGACAGAGCATGATAGGACAAGGTTCAGAAATGTGGTTCAGAGGTCACGATAATCACGGTTGCCTCAATCGCACAGAAGGACAACTTTCCCTCTATCTATAGGAACACTAACGAAACTGCTGTTATGGCATCTGGCTGCTAAGTAAAAGGTGGATGGTTCAAATCCAGCAGGCATAGGAGAGAAGATGAGGAAAAAGATGTCTATGGGAGAAAAAGACAGCAAGCTTCTTCAGCGATTTATGGTCTTGGCTACCCTGTGTCAACTCTGTCTGACAAGATGACTGTTTGTCAGAGTCACTTGATGGCAGGGGATTTTGCTTGTCACAGAACATAAAATGTAAACATTTTGCATCAAAGCATTCTTTCAGCATCATTGGTCTTCTCATTCGTCTGCTATGCATCAGAGAACTGGACAATGAATAAGGATGACAGACGAATAATTGATGCCTTTGAACCGTGGTGTTGGAGAAAAGCACTGAGTGTCCACTGGACAGCTCAAAGAATCCACAAGTACGTCTAGGAGAAGATGCAGTCAGGGCATCTGTTGGAGGCCAGGATGGCAAAGCTTTGCCCCCTCATACTTTGGACATGTTGCCAAAGGAGGCTCTTCCTTGGAAAGGGACATCATGCTTGGAACGATGGAGGGTCAGGAGAGGAGAACAAAACCTTCAAAGGGATGGATCGATGCGGTGACTGCAGTCATGGGGTCATGGGGTCAAGTGTGCCAGAGATGGTGAGGATGGCACAGGACAGGGCAGGGTTCACGACCACGGGCTCACTAATAGTCATTCCTGACTCAATGGCACCTAACAACAACAACAACACAACAACAATAACAAATATTTGATTCACAGGATAAACAAGAAGAGTCAGAATTCCCTCAGGATTTTGCATCGTCCTCTGAAGAAAGAGTTACAGTATTTTATGTAAATATTGCTCAAGCCAGTGTTTGAGTGCAAACCATGAAACTTCCTCATATGCTAATTTCCTATGGACAGTATGCAGGTTATTTACATCAGTGCATTATGTGAACAAATCCAGCAGAATCATTTTGGTTACACAGGTAGCTGTATTGTGTTCACTGGAAATATTTTGTTAGTATCTTTATTTGGAGGTGTGTGTGGGTTTTTTTAAAAAAAGTTATTATTTCGTATGTGTGTACCGTCAAATCAGATCTGACTGGTACAGGAGGAGATTCCCCCTCCTTCTCCAGCAGAGCATCTGGTGGATTCGAACTGTATACTTCTAGGATTGCAGTGGGTGCCAAGTTGACAAGAAGTGAACAATGGTTTCTGTTGGTTTGGGCAGGTTGTGGTAACCAGACCCACAGCAACACTTCATTGTGCTCCATTGGGGTTTTCAAAAGCTCTCTTTTTCAGATGCAGATCCCAGACCCTTCTTCTGAGGTGCCTCTGGGTGAACTTGAACTTCCAATCTCTTGGTGATCAGCTGAGCACATTAGTCCCATTATTTAAACACACACCTATGTTTTGCTGAGAAGGTTATTTTGCTTTTGTGGTTAACATCAGTTATGTCAGTTGATGGTAATGAGAGGAGCTTTTGCTGTGGTGTGTGGTGTGTTATCAAGTTGACTCTGACTTGAGCTCTGGTGGGTGGGCCAGTGCTAACAAGCTGCGCTGCCGTCCACGTTGGCTCTGACTTGCAGGAGCCCTATTGGACAGAGCAGAATTGCCCGGGGAGGGTCTCTGGGGGTGTAATCTCTGTAGATGCAGATCATCCTGTCTCAGAGGAAGGCTGGCGGGCTTGTACTGCCAACCTTTCATACAGACAACCTTTCAGTTAGTAGATGAGTGTTTCACTCAGTGTGCTATCAGGGTTGGGCCTCATTTAATCAATTTAAGGTCATTAGGGAGTTCGGTGGCCTGGTGGCAAGAAGCTGTGCTGCAATCCCAAAGACGCGCAGTTCGAGGCCACCAGCTGCTCCGTGGGAGGAGGGGCAGTCTCCTCCGTGCCATTACCTGCCTCAGAAAACTCACTGGAAGGTCAGCTATGGGTCGGTTCTCACTCTATGGGACTCAAACAACAGGGTGGAAACAAAGTTTTCCCAGGACTGAGGAAACAGTTCCATAAGCCTACAACACTAACTCTTGCTTGAGCTTCCAAGCTCCTTTCAGATGTTCCAACCACACACTCGCCTGAGCCAAATCTCCAGCGATTAAATTTGCTAATTCAAAGGTCAATGGTTCAAACCCACCAGGCGCTCCAAAGAAGAGTGTTGAAGAAATCTGCCTCCTTACTATTAGAGCTTTGGAATGGAAACCCTCTGGGTAACGTGCTCCTTCGGCCTATAGGGTCAAGTGGAGTTGGAATCAATTCACCAGCAAGGAGTTTACTCCTTGATTGTTTCACTCTATCCCTGTAACTCTTTCCTCCTATTGAGCCCCTTGCTCTCGAGAACAGTGTGTGACACAGAGCTCGCCTCCTGATAAACAGCCGCACTTCCAGTGTGTGCTGTGAAGAGGAATAGCTCTTGTTTCTAATGATATTGTTTCAGGAGCTCGTGTGAAGCCGTATGATGCATCTGGGGTAAAATTTCTGAGCTCAGAAGTCCTTGCCATTTTATATCGCTCATGTAGAAAACTCACTCAGCCTGCTAATAAGAAGTTGCCCTGCAGTCCCAAAGGCACAGGGTTCGAATCCATCAGTGACTCCTAAGGAGAAGGATGGGCCATTTCCTCCTATGTGAGTTACTGCCTCTGAAAACCGACTGGAGGGTTAGTTATGGGTCTGTTCTGACTTAAGGGCACAACAAGAACAAAGAAATCAGAGCTATGCTAGGAGGGGTTTTCTAGGTTTTGTTTTGGAGGAGTGGTTTGAAGGTTTCTCCTTTTATCTTTTTTTAAAATTGTAATACTCATTTTTATTGAAATAATTGAATCCTAAATCTCTCATGAGTTCAGATCTATCAATAACTTCATATCACCTGATATTGTGGGGTGTCTTTATCTGATATTATAAAGTGTCTTTATCTTTTATGTTTATATCTTATATTAAAGAGTCTAGGTCAAGCATCTTTGGAAACCTGAGCAAATGTTTTCAATTTTAAGGTACCAAATTCCTATAGGTTCCTGTGTCATCAATTGTAACTGTTACCTTATTTGGGGATAACTGTATTTATGGAAATTCTGATGGCTGAAGAAACTAAGGTCATCAATACAGGAACGAAGAGTCTCAATGAACAGAAGGGAAGGGTCCTCTTGGGCTGGCTGAGGACAAGGACACGGGTCTAAAGTTTCCACATTCTTCTAACCATCTAGACCCTCACCAATTGCATTCTAGTCTTGGCCATGCAATTCCTTCTTGGTCAACGTCTCAACTTTCATTTAAGAGACTTGATGGGCCAATCCATTCAAGTGTCACTGATACCCGACCAGAAAGTTAAAGTCTTAATTCGACTTCTGACTGTTTCATAAATTCACCTGGAGGAGTTAAGAGGCTTGCTTTTTGTCTAACATGTCTAACATGTTTTGCTTGGTCTGCCCTTGAACCAAGGATTTGAGGACTTGAGTTTGTCCTCTTCAGGAGCAAGCTGTTGCCAGAAGAAGCCATGCTGCTCCCAACGACACTGAATTTCTCAGGATAGTAGCCTATTCTGATAAGTCTTCAAGTCCCTCACCAATTCTTACTAAGTCATGTGATCACAGGTGGATGTCGAAACATCCGTGATGCCATCAGAACCTTGGTAGCACAGTGGTTAAAGGGCTGGCTCGTGATTGAAAGATCAGCAGTTCAAATACACCAGCTGCCATCCGGAGATAGTGGCAGTCTGTTCCAGTAAAGACTAGGAGGAATGTTATGGGGCAGACAAGCTCTGTACTATAGGGTCACAGAGAGTCGGAATCAACTCAATGGTATTATTCCTGAATACTCATTAACATAGTCAGAGCCGAGCCTCTGTTTTGACCTTTCTGCCGGAACGGATGTCGCGGGCTTTTGGTGTCTCCGATTACCTGAGAAAATAGGGTGGGTCTGCGGGGTCTGCTGGCTGTCCTGTGAGGTGCCCAACTTCAGCTAGTCCGAGCTAAAGCTGACTAAAGCTGAGGAAAATTAAACCAAATCCGAGGCAACCAAAATATGACTTTGAGTCTAT
>NW_006399830.1:10030935-10039737 GCF_000299155.1 Elephantulus edwardii | reverse complement strand
ATGGGAGTGTCAGAGACAGTGCGATTGGCACAGGACAGAGCGGAGTTTAGGGCTGTTGTACATAGGGTCGCTATGAGTCGCAGGCGACTCGATGGCACATAACAACAACAACAAACAACTCATTAACAGTGCTACACTCAAGGTTCTTTACTGAAAAGTATAAAACTGACAAGGATAATGTAAGAAGAAAAGAAAAACCCAACTCAATACACTTCAGGCGTTTTATCAGGAGTGGCCAGTTCCCAGAGAGGGATGTCATGTTTGGAAATGTAGAAACGGGAAGAGAGGTAGTTGGGGTGGTAACTGCAACAACGGCCTAGCAGAGAGTGTGACGATCGTGCACGATCAGGAAGGGCTTCCCTCTGCTGGACATGGGGTCAACATGAGTTGGAGGCTCGAAGGCATCTTAACTATAACAGCTCAAAGAGTAATGAGCAGTCTGGAGGTCTAGCCGTGAAAAATCAGTGGGGACAGAGGCAAGTCAGGATCCTGAAGTTCCAATGATGCTCCTGTTTGTAAGGTTGCTGCTGCCAGGACCTCACAGCTTTCACCCCAACTCTTGATGGCACCATCTCCAGTCACCGGCTATCGCCACCAATGCTCCCAAATCCACTCTTTGTCCTTTGGGGACCATATGATTGGTCCTCAATCTTTACGAGCCTCCCTGGTAATGAGCTGAGGTTCTGGATACGACAAAACCTCCAGTTGCCCGTCCTCTCTATTTGTACAAGATTATTTTCTTGCTCGCTTGTTTTCTTCTTTATTATTATTTGAGTAAAAGTTTTTAAAACAAATTGGTTTTCCATTCAACCATAAACACATCTTGTTTCATAATATTAATTCCATTACCCATACTGAAATCACATTCTTCCCCTGTCCTCCTGGTAATTCTCATTTCCATGAATCTTCCTGTCTTATTTGTTCCTGCCTTCTGGGGTTTGTCTTTGGGCAAATGCTGCTCTCTTGACCTTACACAATTGGTTACTGTAAGAAGTAACTCACTTCCTGGGGTTACTACTGTTCAGCCTCCAGGGCTCTCTATTGTTTGCTGAAAGTTGAGCTGTGGGGGTGAGTTTTGTTCTCAGTTCAAGAGGAGACTAAAGGTCATCATCTTGGGAGTTCCACTAGTCTGTATTAGAACAATTAAGATTAGCTTTTATTCTGTGTTTTGAAGTTTTGTTCCCCTTTCCCCCTCACTCTCCCAGGATGCTCTGTGTAACACTTTTAGCAGTGGTCAGTGGTGGTAACTGGGCACCATTCAGTTCTTCTGGTATTGGGGTCATGGAAGTTGAGGTTTATATGCCCCATTAGTTCTCTGGACTAATTCTTGTAGGCACGTTATTTCTGTCTTATAAATAACACAGTTCCTCCCTCAATCCAATAAACTCCTAGATGGTGTTATGCTAGCAAGGGTATGAAGCCATTCCTTTCTTTCCAGCCATAGCATGGTTGACCCACCACTGGTGTTATCCATCCAGACTTGATTCCTTTAAAATCTGCCCCCAGCTCAGCAAAGTGCCCAAGGCCAAGCTTAAAAGGGAAATTTGTAAGTATTTTCCCAGTTGTACCTCTTTGAGTAGAGTTCTTCACTGTGTGAAGTGGAACTTCTTTTTGTGGTTCTAAACCTTCCAAACTGCAATTTCAAAGGCAGGACCTTCGCTCGTGCGTTTTCTGAGTCCTGTTTGTGGGGATGTGGCAAGCACAGTGGGAACAGCTCATTGAAGATGAGCCGTGTACAAGTGACCCAGAGGTCACACTAGATGATAACAGTCGCCAAAGGGCTGTGTAAGGGACCGGGAACTTGGGAGCGCCTTTGTTCATCCAGGCTGCTCCATGGGACACAGATTTAGATGACATTTCCACTCACCTTTCGTTTTCCTCCGAATTTCCCTGTTTTTTTTTCACCATTACTCACCAAAATAGTACTAGGAAATGGCCCATGGCCAGTGCTATAGATGACTGTTGTTAGCTGCCATTCAACTGGCCCCAGACTTACGGTAACGTTAGGTGTTACAGAAAGAACTACTCTATGGGATTAAAAAAAATCAATCCAAACCTATTGTTGTTAAGATAATTTTGATTTACAGTGACTCTACATTGGGTTCCCAAGACTCAGTGGAAGAAGATTAGCTGTCTTTCTCCCAAGCTGCATCTGGTGGACTTGAACCACTAACCTTTCTGTTAATAGCCCAACACATTACCACTACACCAACAGGAAGAAGTCTTCCTTTTTCAAAAAAGTCACTGATGTCCTTCTCTCCTGAAAGAACATATTTCACTGCAGAGAAATGTTGCATCAAGAACCTTAAAATGGAAAGGTTATGCTGTCCACAACTTAAAACTGGGAAATTGGAAAGCCCTTCTATATTATCCCATCACAAGACAAGACTGACTCTTCCTCGGCTGCCAAGAGGATGTGGAAAATTAGCTGGAAAGAATGTTTCATTCCAAGAGTTGAGTTATTGCGGGCTAATCCTCCCCCACTAGAAGTTCACTTGATTTGATATAGAGCATAAACACTGGTTATTTCAAATGCAAATGCAATATGCCAATAATAGAAGAAAGAATTTCTCTCGAGGTCGTATACTCAGGAAGAGGAAGCCCACCTTCGCCTCATTAATGACCTCCACATTTATTGCCATTCTCCAAAGGAGAGGTTTCTGTTCTCTGGAGAATGAGTTCTACATATATAAATAAAGTTATAGTATCTAAGCAGATGTTTTCCATATAAACTGTTGGTCTGAGAGGATTTGGGCTAGCATTTCAGTCATTCAACGGTTTTGCACAATATTCGAATGGATTGAATTTCCCTCTGAAGAAGACAGAACATTAAATCACGTATTTGGAATCGCATCAAGAATGGAATGAGATTTTGTTCTGCTCCGAGAGGGAAGTCACCAAGTTTTCCAGGAAGGACTTTCCCCAACCACCCTTCCAAGTCAGTATAACAGGGCAAGGGAGACAGAAAAGTATTAGGTACGGTTAATATGAGCTGAAGTGCAGCCAAATAGCAGAGTTCCTGGGTACACTTGCACACGCTGGCATGCTCAAAGATGCAATTTCTCTATTTCCAAAGCTCCACAATTTTTTCCAGCGGCACAGCATCATTCCAATAAAACACTGGTATTTTATTCATCTCTTCCTGGAGAACCGTACTTTTGTTTTGTAGGCGTCTCTAAACCACATCAATTCACAAAAGACTGCTTTCTCACTGCTGTAGTTAAATCAGACTGTAGGTCACACACACACACACACACACACACACATTGTCTCTCTCTCTCTCTCTCTCTGCCTGCCCACCCTCCTTTCCTGGTTAGATTGGAGATCTGTCGTCTGTAACATGCAGCTCCTTTAGCACAGAATGCGACCAATGAATGCAGGCGACAGCCCCAGGCATTGACATCTCCCCTCTGCCTGATTCCCAGCTCCCAGCTCCCACTGGGTCTTCTCCTGGGAGCTCTGCCTTGGTTCCTGGAAACCTTTGCTAGCTCCCTTGTGCAATTAGTAATTGTTAAAATTTATTCCTGTTGTGATGAGTGCGGAGATCATAAAAACAAACATCATACATACAATTTTTTTCTTAATTGATAATAGTATCTCAGAACAGCAAGGATCCCAGAGGGGTTGTAATCCAACCATTTCATTACACATATAGGGAAACTGAGGCTCAGCTAGTCTAAGTTTGTTTTCGTGGGGTGTTTGTACAAGAAGAGCCCGGCTGTCCTGCCAGGCATCTAGTGTTCTTTCTCCTCCATTGAGGGTTGACCGAAAAGCAAACAAAATCTCACCTTGCCACCAAGCATTAAGTTGATTAAAGCACATGACAAATATTGTATAAGATGACTATTATAAAAGTGAGAGAAAAGCTTACACGCAAAGGGAAGGCAGGAGCGGGAAATTAATAATAGACAGTAAACACTTTTTAAGACAGACAGATGAAGAGAAAGACAATCTGGGATGAATGGACGATCAGACATTGTGTGTATTGCAAATGACATTACAGAACGGAATGTGTATAAATGATGGGGGAGGTGCCTTGTAAACTTTCACTCAAATCACAAACAATAAACAACAAGGCGACCTCCCAGCAATTTTCTGAGACTGTAAATCTCAATGAGAGGAGCTGGTGAATCCAGCCTTAGATGTACAGGCGCTGAGTTAGTGACAGAACTTCCCACAGACCACACCACCACGGCATGTAAACTCACTCTCTGCTTGTTAGGGGCCATGTGCCCTTGGTCTACTGTGAATCACAGAGGTCTCGTGTGACACAGTAAGACGGTCATTAGGGGAGTTTTGAGGCTAATCTTCGAAAGAATTCATGTGACGTAGTCCACACTGAGTCCAGTGGCGAAAGCAAAGGCCTCATCGGGTGAATCAAAAGCCACCAGAGGCTCCTGGGGGGAAAGGTGGACAATCTCCTCCTGGTGCCATGTGCCACCTTGGAGACCTAATGACAGACTGCTGTGAGCCACAGCAAACTTGACACGAGAAGTTGGATTTGCGGGTAGGAGAAGGCCTCTGGTGACACTGTGTTACAAGCTGGGCTGCTAACCGACCACAGTTCAAGTCCACCTGCCGTTTCAGGAAGAAAGCTGAAGCGGATTCCTCCTGCCAAGATATACAATCCCAGAAACACGATGAGGGTTGGTAGAAGTGGGAACGGACTTGGTCATAGAGGGATTCGGGGGTGTGGGTTTTCCTGGCGAAGGTCAGAAGTTCCCAAAGCAGTGAGCAAACATTTGAGCTACCTTGAATTGGAACTTGGGCTTAGGATGAATAAACTGTTACTCCCATTCATAGTCGACTGGCCAAAGCAAGTTACATGGCCAAGTTCAACAGGAGCTCAGCAGGGAAGTACACACCTCCCTTGTAGCTTGCCTTCACTGGTCCTCTGCTTCATGAATACGATGTCCATCCTTGCTCTTTAGTGCACTGTAGAGGTCCTTGACAGTAAATTTCCCCAGTGCGATTCACCTTTTACAACATTGCTGTGTGACTATGGAGCCCAGTAGTCTGCGGATCATCTGAGGATCTGCTGACACGGCTTGAAGTCTGCTGAACTTGGTGAGCTCCCTTGCATTGGCTAATGTCATCTGATCAGATGTCAGACAAGGTATTTCAATTCTGCTGCTCACAAGCCCTCTTTCCTCCTGGAATGAAGAGGCTAGCCCAGCCATGCTCTTCTCATGAAGGTGGGGGCAAATTCAAGCAGAAATCAAATCATACAGATGCTTTTAAAAACCCTTCCATTGCCTTTTGTTTCCAAATATCTTTATTATCTTGTGTTGCAGTTTATAGGCAGTTGAACAGCTAACCCTAAGACTGCACCTCTCTGGTGGTTCAAATCCACCGGCATCTCCACAGGACATCCTCCTCCCACACACTTTACAGCCCCGGAACCCACTGGAGGGTCAGCAAGGAGTCCATTCCGAATCCATGGCAATGAGAGAGGTCAAAGCAAGGCTCAAAGGCTCCACAAAGAATTCAAGGGATGGAGAACACGGTCACTTTTTAAAGGAAAGAATGGAAATATCCCATGACAGTGGACAAGTATACGGAAAAGGTGAATACTGGTGCATCAATATATTCTACCAAACTCATCTATTATCCATAGGTCGGCTTGTCATACTGCGGTGATCTACATGCTACCACTGTACTGGAATCTATGCCACTAATATTTCAAAAGCCAGCAGGGTCAGTAGAGCTTCCAGATTAAGGCAGATGAGGAAGAAAGGCCTGGCGATCTACTTCTGAAAATTAGGCAATGGAAACTCTATGGATCACAGGAAAGAGAACACTGTTTGATAAGGGCTGGAAGTTGAGCCTCTGAAGTTGGACGGCACTCACAGTACAGTGGCCAGAACATGGACTCAAGCATTCCAGTGTTTATGAAGATGGTCCAAGCTTGGTTAACATATGGTTCAATGGTCCATGAGGGTTATGATGAATCAGAGTCAACTCAATGGAACAAAGAACAACTCCCGCACTCATAGTTGCATTCTGGCCATCACGAGTGTGACGGGTCAAGTCCAAGGGCCCCTCAGTGTAGCTGAATGCTCATATATAGTTCAAGACAGCTCAGAACATCTTCGATGCGCTCAGGAAGAGGGTGCTACTGCTGCTGCAGCTTCCGCTGCATCCCTGACAACATCCTGATCCTCGTGGTTCATTAATAGTAAATGAAGACAGTCGCTGAGACAAGAAAGAAGGACATGACCTTCAAGAGAGAAAATAAGTGTGTGTGCTGGAGGATGGTGTGCTGCAGACAAAGAATAAGTAGGACAGTGGACAGAGCCTCCTGGAACAGTTCTACAGAGTGGTTACGTGAACCCCCAATATTAACTTCGAATCCTGAATGAATGAAGCCATTCATTGGATCTACAAGTTTCTAGCACCAGCGGCCTATCCGTCTGGGGTAAGCAAGATAAAAAGCTTCAGGTATTTATAAAATACCTGAGCACAACAACAACAAGGTAAAGGAAGACAATCTAATTGCAAAATGGGCGCAGGATATAAACAGACACTTCACCAAAGAAGACATTCAGACGGCGAACAAACACATGAAGAAGTGTACAAAATCCCTAGCTCTAAGAGAGATGCAAATCAAAACAACTATGAGATATTATCTCACCCCAATCAGAATAGCAAAATTTAACAAAACAGCAAACAACAAATGCTGCGGAGGTTGCGGAGAAACAGTTGGTGGGAGTGTAAAATGGTGCAACCATGAATACCATTTGACCTAGCAATTCCACTACTGGGAATACAGCCTAAAGAAACCATAACTGCCACCCAAACAGATATACGCACACCCATGTTTATTGCGCTTTGTTAACAATAGCAAGGAGCTGGAAACAACCCAGGTATCCATCAAGAAACAAATGGATAGAGAAGCTGTGGTATATTCACACAATGGAATACTATGCTGCACTGAAAAACAAGGAACTCATGAAATATTATACAAAATGAGTGACCCTGGAGGAGATTATGCTGAGTGAAATATCTCAGTCCCAAAAGGACAAATAATGCACAGTGCCACTGTTGTAAAGCGGTACAGACACCAGAATTGGGGGGAAACTAAGAGGGGATAAGTAATGTATAGTGCACTGAAACAGACGAGGGAGAGAGCTGTTTAAAAGGAATATATGAGTAGATATTATTGCCATGACAAGAGTCCAGAATGAAGGCTGCATAGTGCAGTGTGTGTGTGTGTGTGTGTGTTTGTGTGTGGAGGGGACTGTATAACAATGAAAGTTGTGTTGTGGTTTTTTTATGTTTTGGGTTTTTTTTTCTTTTCAGAGAGGAAAGTGAACTGGGGGGAAGGGTGGGCAGAGAGGAAAGTGTGCAACAATGAATGAATGGAAATCCAAAGTGGGTGTAAACTTTCATTAAAATAATTAAAAAAAAAAACCCAACCAAAAAAAACCAACCCACTTCAGTTCCCCCTTAGAATTTTATCACTGGCCCAATAGTCAATGGGACTCAGTGAGGCCAAATGAGACCAAGAACCTTAGCCTCTTCTCCAACCAGGGCCCTCTGTCAGAGAAGGGGGAAGACTGGGTCAGAAGATCTTTTGAACACTTCCTCAATATAAGCAAGAAGGCAACAAAGCTGATTTTCTCCATTGAGGAAATAACTGCTCCAGCTCTGGTATTTGTTTTGATAGCAGAGTTTTGCCTGAAGTAACGTGCAAAAAGGGTGCTACATAAACAAATCCTCCTCGCAGCAAAGTGTGAGGCACGCTGGATTGGCCAACTGGCAAGCAGATTCCCCCCAGGGGTTGACCAACCGACGGATGGAGGCCTCCTTGCTCCCAAGGTCTCCGTGTGCACACGTGTGCTTCCCATCCATCCCCCCCCCACACCTGCTGTACACTTATTCTCTAGAAAGTGTTATGCGTGCGGAAACTGGACAGTGAATAAGGAAGACTGATGGAGATTTAATGCCTGGGAATCACTGTGCTGACAAAGGATAACAAATACACGACGGCGCACCAGAAGAACAAATAGACCTATCTTTGGAGAGGTGCCGTGAGAATGCTCGTTAGGAGTAAGGACGGCTTGGCGTTGTCTCCTCACTTGGGTTCAGTGACTGGAGGGACTTCCTGGAGGAGGACACCATGCCTGGTACAGAGGGTCAGGAAACGAGGCAGGCCCTCCATGACATGGGGGCTACAACAATGGGCTCACGCACAGGAGAGATTGTGGGGACGGGTGTGTGTGTGTGAGAGAGAGAGAGAGAGAGAGACAGAGAGAGAGAGAGGTTAGAACCAATGAGACAGTACCTAACAGCAGAAACAGTGTTTAGGCTAGGGGAGGAAAAAGCAACTGAGAGGAAGAGGAGGAGAAAGAAGAAAAAAGGAAGTAAAGGAAGGAGGAGGGGAAAGACATAGCATGCTTGTGGGACTCGACTAACCTGAAACAAACAATAAATAAACCAACCCTGCCATTGGAATACCCAGGGAAGAGAAAGAAAGTGAGTAGGTGACTGTGGTGTAAGGTGTCTGTGTGTGGTGTACTCACCTGTCTGTGTGTGGTGTGTTCACCTGTGTGTGGTGTGATTACCTGTGTGTGATGTGCTCACCTGTCTGTGTGTGATATGCTCACCTGTCTGTGTGTGGTGTGTTCACCTGTGTGTGGTGTGCTTACCTGTGTGTGATGTGCTCACTTGTCTGTGTGTGATATGCTCACCTGTCTGTGTATGATGTGCTCACCTGTCTGTATGTGGTGTGTTCACCTGCGTGTGGTGTGCTTACCTGTGTGTGATGTGCTCACCTGTCTGTGTGTGGTGTGCTCACCT
>NW_006399830.1:9977064-10030835 GCF_000299155.1 Elephantulus edwardii | reverse complement strand
GTGCTCACCTGTCTGTATGTGGTGTGTTCACCTGCGTGTGGTGTGCTTACCTGTGTGTGATGTGCTCACCTGTCTGTGTGTGGTGTGCTCACCTGAGCAGGCTCCCTGGTTCTGAAGCCACCGTGAAATCTGTAAGTGAGTGCACCTGGATCTGAGTGGGTCAAAACAGGGTTCGAGAAGGAGAAGCTAAGGTGGCAAGAATTTTCCAGGCTCGTCTACCCACCTTGCCTGCCTGAGGACCCTCAGAACCCTAGCAATGAGGCAGGCCTGAAGAGCGGGGTCCAGAAGGTGGAGGTACAGAGGTGCTTCTCTCTCCACCAGAAACATGCCCTTTAAATCAATGTAACCATGCATAAGCTGGAACGGAGCAGCTCCGAAGACCCAGATGTTCCCCGACAGAGTTCGAGAAAAGGTTTTCCCTTCTCCAGCTCTGCAGCTATTCGCCATCTGCCAGGCTGTTGTACTGTGGTGGCTGAGGTGTCAGTACGATGCTGAAAGTGCTGCCACTAGTATTTCAAGTACCAGAAAGATCACAAAGTCTCAGCAGAGCTTCTGGGCAGGGCTAATGCAGAGAGAAAGGCTTGGTGATCTGCTATAGAGAATTCAACAATGAAAAAGCCTGCAAGTCAGAACACTGTAGCTAGAGTGCTGGAGATGAAGGCACTCAAAATACACCGATCCACTGCCATCGAGATGATTCCAACTTAAAGCAACCCTAAGTTGTTGCTGAGTGCCAGCAATGATGATTCAAAACACCCAGTGACTGCAGACATGGAGCTGGGCACATGAACAGTGGTGAAGATGGCACCAGACCAAATGTTTTGTTCTGATGGATGTGGGGTTTTTGTGAGTGGGCGCTGACCCAGGAGCAACCTAACAGACCATCACAACCATCGACCATCGCAGTGCAGTTCTGAGAGGAGTCTTCCATTCAGTAGGCTGGCCACCTGCCAGCTCCCAGGAGGGCCAGGAACAGCATGCAAATAGCACAGCTCTAACTCCAC
The DNA here is from genome assembly GCF_000299155.1 of Elephantulus edwardii. Taxonomy (NCBI): domain Eukaryota; kingdom Metazoa; phylum Chordata; class Mammalia; order Macroscelidea; family Macroscelididae; genus Elephantulus; species Elephantulus edwardii. The sequence continues at coordinate 10,029,831 of NW_006399830.1, read as the reverse complement.
AAGGTCCTGGCTTTCTGTTGCAATAGCAGAGCCCTCCACTGAGATTCTCCACATGTTAAAAGCATTGCTGTGGTCCCGGGGGGTAATGGGGAGTCATGTGCTCTCAGCTCACTCCCCTGCAAGTAATCTGACTTTACAGGTGTTCAATACACCAGCGGCTGAAGCCTAGTGAGCAAAGGCTACAAGGTTTTACCTTGACATTTTCCACCATTTATGACACCCATGGTGAACAGTGTTTGGTGGAGCTCCCCCATTAAAACAACCTTGGAAGCAGGAGTGGCATCCACTTCAGAAACAGCTTGTTTCTGGAAACCCTATGAACTTGGAGAAACGATCAGAGTTATACAAGTGTTCAGGTCTTCTGTTCATAGGGTCTCTATGAGTCGTTCACGACTCAATGGCACTTAACAACAACCACCACCATTTATGTGATTATTCATTTTATCATTTTATTTACTTCTTTTTTACTGCAATGTGAGTGAACATGTACATGGCAAATCAGTTTTCCCATTTGGATTTGGACTTGAACGTGGATTCCACCATTCATATACATTTTGTTTCCTAACATTGATAATACCCACAGTTCACTAGGCCTTCTCCTTCTTTCTCCCTCTAATTCTCGTTTCTATTAAAAGCGGTCTCTGTGTGTGTCTGTTTCTGTCTATAAAATTCTGAGTCTTATGGGACCAAAGAAAAGCCCCACGTGTCCTTAATGGATTGACCACTTGTTGCTGTTAGGTACTGTCGGGTCAACTACGACTGAGCAATCCTAGAACAGTAGACCTGAACTGTGTGATTCTCCTCAAGCTCTGATCTGCTTCAGCCCATTATTATAGTCACTGCCAATCCATTTCGTTGAGGACCCACTTCTCTTTCACTGACCCCCCACTTTTCCAAATACGATGTATTTTCCCAAGGACTAGCCCCTCCTAATAGTACACCCCAAATAAGTGAAGTGAAGCTTCATCATCCTCACCTCGAAGGAGCACTCTGGTTGCACTTTCTCCAAGATATGTCTGTTTGCTCTTTTGACCGTCCAACAAGTCAACAAGTAGTGACTGCTTCAGATACTGCATTAAGTAAGTATAGAAAACCTGATAAAAGTCTATAAAACCATGCACAAAGGTGTGATGAAATAGCTGGTCTTACCGAGCTGAAATACAGTTGGACTTGAAGGAAGAGTAAGAAGGTAACACTCAGGGAATCTAGAGATAAGAGAAAATCCAGAGAGAGTTGAATGACCTAGGAGCTTGGAAGCCTGAAACCACAAGTCATTGCAAGTAGGTCAGGGCAACAATATAAAGAGAAAAAAGGGAAGTTTACTGCCATCTAGCAAGTTGGTTTCAACTCATACCAACCCAGTAGCAACAGAGAACTCTAAACAAACTCGCTGCCATGCACCTCATTGAGGGAAGCTGAATATCAAATTTACTAATAGTAGACCAAATGCTATATCAGGAAATGAGGAAGGCTTAATACAAGCTGAAGGTCACCTTGTGGCACTAAGGTGTTCCCTAAGAATCAACATTGTTCTTAGTTTGTTACAATTGAATCTCTCCCTCCTGAGATTAGCATAAAGAGGAACTTGGCCTTATCTGTAAAAGACTTTACCATTATCCTTTGTTTTTGTTTTGTACTTCTTTATGATTTTACTTTGTTTACCTTCCTTATAAATAAATAAATAAATACTCAGAGAAGCATGGCTTGGGGCCTTCAGTCATGGGAACTGTTGGCCCCCTGTTTTTCACACTCTCTGTCCTATCTCATTCCTGGTAGTCTGTCTCATTATTAATAATTATAAAAATACTTTACCCTCGGTCTGCAACACCTCATTCCAGCCCCTGGTGACCCTCCGCTGGGTTTCCGAAGCTGTACATCTTAATGGGAGTAGACTGCTCTCTTTCTCTGTGGAATGACTGGCAGTTCCGAAGCTCTGACCTCTTCAGTCAGTCACCCAACATGTAATGCACTGCAGTGATTGGGGGAGCTTTCCTCCGGATGGACCCTAACTCCAAGTCTTCTTTGTATTCAACAGGCAAGGCTGTGTGATCCACATATCACAGGCTGCAAAATGAACCTCAAATCCTGATGCCACATTCTTTTTCTAACCTTCTCAGATTACATGCTCAGGATGCAGACTGAACAGGTAAGGTCCATTCTGCTGTTGTACCTGGGTCTCTGGGAGTCAGAACCAACCTGATACCCCTAACAACAAGATTCCCTGAGAGTGTTGATGGCTGACCTTTGAGAAGCAGAATGCCAGGACTTTCCTCTGTGGAACCTCTAGGTGCATTCAACCTTTCAGTTAACAGCTGAGCACATCAACTGCACCGTGCAGGGACTCTGCTCCACAGAGGGACTCTCATGCAGGTGTGAAGAGAAATCTTTTCCAATGCATAGCTAGGAATGAGCCTTTCTCCCCTGTAAGCCTTTGGAGTTGGGGTTTCTGTTCGTCAGGAGTTGGGCTACGCTTCAAGTTTGTTGTTGCTATGGTTACCTTCCATGCATCCCAGGCTTCAGATTCCTCTCACAATACCTCGTTGGATGGATGGGATGTTGGCTAATTTCCCAGAAGGGTGTTGTCAGTGTCAGCTACCCACAGGATCTGGGGCTCCGTCCGGCTCTGCACCTCCTCTTTGCGCTAATCCCGAGAGCAGGTCTCTAGCAGCTCCTGCAGCTGTGTCCTGCCATTACTCTTATGCCTGGTTCTTTTTTATTAGGGTGTTGCATGGCTAATCAAAAGGCTGTATTCTAGCCATTCAAATCCATCAGCTAGAAAAGAAGGGTGCTTTCCTCCCACTAAGAGTTCCAGTGAAACCCAGGACGTGGGGGTCCTGAGGAGCTGGAACCAATTCGAAGGCAGTGAGTCTTGGCAGCTTTAAGAACTATCGTGGTGTAGTGTCTTATGTGTTGCTAACAGAAAGACCAGGGGTTTGAATCCATCCGCTGCTCCTCAGAAGAAAGATCCACAAAATACCCTCCCATAAGGATGTATGGTCTCGGTGAGCTCTGGTGGCCTAGTGGCAAGAATCCGCACTGCAATCCCAGAGGTGAGAGGTTCGAATCCACCAGATGCTCTGCTGGAGAAGGAGGGACAATCTCCTCCTGTACCAGTCAGATCCGATTTGATGGTACCCACACAAGAAATAATAATAATATAAAAAAAGGTACAGTCTCAGAAACCCGACAGTCGTGATGAGTCACTATTGAAACAAAGGCAGTGGGTTTGGTTTTTTTGTCAGTTTCTGGGGAGGAGGGAATGCACGTCTTCTTTGTTATTCTGATCAGCCTCAGTTTTGGGGTTGGGGAAGGGTCTAGGTCACAGAGGTGTGGCCACCGCCCCCAGGTGTCCCTGCCCTCCTCTCACACATAGTGGACGGGCACTGGCCTCTTCCCACTCTGCAGAAAGAGAGCTGGGTTTGTTTTCTCCGTTTTTTTTTTTTTCTGACCCTCACCATCACGCTCAGGGCATGTTGGGAGCAAAGTAGAACCTTCCCCTTCTTTGTGGGAAATCTGGTGTCAGTTCATGGCTAATGGACCCTGTGCACCTGCTTCAGCCAGGCAGCAGCATGCGTGTTGCTGTGATGTGGAACAAGCTTCAGCAGAACTTCCAGACTAAGAGAAACTAGGAAGAAGACTGGCTGTCTCTAATTTACAGTCAGTCACAGGGTTGGGACAAGAAGTCCAGGTAGTAATGTCCTTTCCTTTTGCTGCAGTGGTCCCCACCCGGCCTCAGCTAACAGCACTGTGCTATCCTGGCATCTGCTCCTCCACCAACCATAGGATCCCTTTCTCTGTGCAGTCCACACTCTCTTTCCCCAGCCGTCACGTTCGCTGTGAGTCCTACAGCCTCGGATTCCTGACAGGTCCCAAAGCTGCTATACATCTCGTTTGTTCAGAGTTTGCCTTGTTCTTCATGTTTCTGGGCTCAGTGGCGGGTGTCTTCGGACCAGAAGCTTTCTCATGTCGGAAGGGCCAGTCCCTGGAGAAGGGCCTCATGCTTGGAAAACCAGAAGGCCAGCCAAAGAAAGAAAGAGCCTCGAAGAGATGGGCAGACGCAAGTGCTGTCACGATGGCCACAAGCAGAGCGGAGCTAGTGAGGATGGTGCAGGCCTGGGCAGAGCTTCGTTGTGCTGCCTGTGAGGTCCCTGTGAGTCAGGACTGACTCACCAGCACCCAACACCACCTCCTCGGACAGCTCTGCGTGCACAGATTTGATTTTGAGAAGAGGGATTGTCTATGTTCCACATTTCCCTTTTGCCAAAATTTCTGTCGGAGTTTCTGCCTGTCTCCCCTCAGATGGCTAACCCCGTGGGGTGGCAGAATTCTGCAGGATGCTACATGCTGGGAATGTATCCGAGACGCTGCTGGGGCTGAAAAGTAATGCGCTCGCAGATTTCTCTGTGCATCTGAAATCAGCTTTTAAAATGTCAAACATCTCTTTGAGGCCCTACTGCTCCTGTGTGCAACATGGTAATTTCCTCTGAGGGAGGTTGAGAGCATGGAATTGGTGCTGTTCTTCCTCCAGGCAAGTCAAGCGAGTATCTTCTGATCGCCTAGCCCACCTGCTTCCAGAGGATTCTAGGGTGGTGCAAGCAGGTGGTGAGCTCCACTGAGGAGGGACGGGAAGACGGGGTCCACCCAGCAGTCCCCAGAGGAAAAGCTCTGCTTCCACAGAGACTGCTTGCTGCTGGTGTCACTGGGCATCTCCAGGTCCTGGCGAAGAATACGGACTATCCCATGGACCGCCACTGGGCGAGCAAATCTGTCCTGTTTGGAGGAGGCGCGGCCAGGATGCTCCTTAGAAGCAAGGGCGGGAGGCTTTCCTCTCACTCACATCCTTTGAGCATGTCGTGGGGAGGGGCAGCCCTTGGAGAAGCAGCTCAGTCCTGGAGAAGCAGAGGGTCAGTGTGAGAGAGGAAGATGGATTGAGGAGGCAGCGGCTGCAGCAAAGGGCACATCGGAGAGTGCGGCGATGGGCCCGGGTCGGGCAGGGTTTCTGAGCTGCGTGTGTGAACAGTGTCTACAGGGCAAACACGTTTGATATCTACACTGTGGCTATTCGCTGTTTAGTCGATCCTGGTTCTTGGAGATGCCAAGGACACAGGACAGAACCTCTCCGCGGGGGCTTCCAAGCTGTGACCTTTCAAATGCAGGTTTCCAGGCCTATCTATCTCCAGAGGTACCTGAGGGTGGATTAAAACTGTCAGCCTCCTGATTATGTAGGCAGAGCACTTTGCGATCAGCATTACCTAAAAACTCCTGCACAGACATTCTCCACAATAAATTCTTAAAAAAAAAAATTGAATAGCAATTTGGCAAGACAATTTTATAAAAGCTGTCTGCTGGATTTCATAATATGGAACTTAGGTTTAAAGAAGAAGTGGCTGAGGGGAGTTGTTTTCGTAGCCTTGCATTCTCCTTCCAGTCCCTGTCTGTCACGTACGCTCCGCACACGTCCTGTGCCACCATCGTGTTAGGAACTTGCACGTCGCCGGACTGTGTGTGTGGCTGCTGTTGTGAGTGTGACCCAGGGCGCTGCCATCGAGTCCGCTTCTATTATGCACGGTAACTGCAGGGGTGTCAGATCAGAACCGTGCTCGCTCGCTCACTCGTGTTTCCATGGCTCTGATCTTTGGGAAACCACAGACAGGACTTTCTTCCAAAACGTCTCTGAGTCGAGCATTTGCTCTCAAAGCACCGAATCCATTGTGCTCTGGTGGCCTGGTGGTAAGGAGTTGCACTGCCAACCTGAAGGTGTGCAGTTTGCATCCCTCATCCTCTCCCTGGGAGAAAGATGGGCAACCTCTCTTCTTTAAAGCCTCTGAAAACCCCCCTGGAGGGTCAGCTGCAAGTCGAGTCAGTTTCAACTCACGGACACACAACAGCAAATCCACTGTAGCATCCCTTTCATGTCTGCTGGTTCATGTTGTTGCTGTGAGTGCCGTTCGAACCAGTCCCTGCTCACGGTGATCCCGTAGGATGGAGAGAACTGCCCTGGTGGTCTTCTGGGCTGTAGCCTGTCCAGGAGCAAATCACCAGGTTGCCTCCCATGGTGCTGCTGGCTGGGTTAGAAATGTGATCTTCGAAGTCAGACGTCAAACGCTTGACCTTCTGCACCCCCCAGGAACTCCTGGTGTTTGCATACAGTTTCCTGGAATGCCTCTCACTGTCCCTTGAGCCCTCTTAGCTTACCAGTGACCTTTCTCTGGACTTGACCTCTCTCTACAGCAGTTGGTGAAGACGTGTGGGCGATGGTACCACCGACTCCTTTCACATCCTCAGTCTAAACGGAGACCACACTACCCGCCAAAGAGAATAGAAAATGAAGAAAAGTATGAAGGAGAGAGAAGCCGGGGCCATGGAGGAAGTCACCTCCCAAGACATCCTGCCTGTGGGCACTGCTGGTACGGTCACACGCCAGCATGATAAACACGGGCACACACTTGCTCAGGTGCGGTATTTATGGTTCTGTCTGCAGCAAACAGCAGTCAGAGGCAATGGACAAAAAACTAATTTACTGTAATGTCACCCTGGATATATAGCAAATAGCTATAAACAAGTATGTACAATATAATTAAAAATACGATAACATTATAAAACAGGATGATGGCTAGTTAGAGGGCGAAGATTCGTCAGGGAAGGGAAGCGTGCATATCATTTGAAATATTGCCTCAATTACTTGAAGGCATCAGCGAAGGCCCCTCATCTCCAAGGCACATCTCGCAAACGCAGACTTCAGATGACAAGCCCTGTTTATTGCTGTGCGTGGCTTCCTCTCATTTCATCCGTCCGCAGGAATTTCTATTCGTGTCTGTTGAGCCCAGAGCCGTGAGACAAGGATGATCTTCAAGTCGAGGAACTCTGCCCAGGCTTCTTCCTCGCCTCTTTAATGGATCGGTGGCACTGAAGCAGAGCTAGAATGAGCATCTCCATGTCTGAGTGGAACAGGTGTGGCTTCTGGGTCCACCAGAGTCACTCACGTACAAAAGCCAGTGAGGGACCAGAAAAAGCCAGCGGACGGCTTCATCAGTACTGTTGCTCTGTGTGTGTGTGTGTGTGTGAGAGAGAGAGAGAGAGAGAGACAGAGACAGAGTGTGTGAGTGTATGTAGCCCGTCCTGATAAAAATCCACTAATGCCACTGATTCAGACTGACAGCCACTCCACAGGACAGAGGAGGGCTGTTCCCTTGAGTTTCCAAGTCTGTGGCCTTTACCTCTTTCTCCTGCGGAGCAGGTGATGGGTTCGAATCTCCAGTCTTTAGATCAGCAACGGAGTGATTAGCCACTGTATCACCAGGACTCCAAATTAAACCCTCTCACTGCCAAATTGAGGCCTGCTCGCAGCTACCCAGCAGCAGAGAGTAGAAGGTGGCCCAGAACATTCCCAAGGCTGTACGCCTTCAGAGATGGGGACTGCCACACCTTTCCCTACGGAGAGGCGGGTGGCTTTGAATCACTAACATTCTGGTCAGTGGCCAAGTGACACAAGTGACTTAATCAGTGTGTCACCAGGGTTCCTTATCCTAACTCAACACAAGCCTATGTTACAGAGAACAACAGCTACATCAGGTTCCCTGTCTCAGTCAAGTGGGAGCGGGTGGTCAGGTCTTTCTTCCGCACTCACCTACCAGTTAGCATTAATATGCTTTATGAATTTTCCCACGAAAGGCCAAGAGGCAAAACGATTCTCTAATTGCAAAGCGACTCAGGCAATCACAGGATGAGAAACTGTTAAGGGTCCTGCACATCCATCCTATGGATTCCCAGAGAGCAAACAAGCCTGTCCTGGAGGAAATGCCACCTGGGTGCTGCTGAGAACCAAGGAGGGTGAGAGTTCATCCCAGACACTTGGGATATGTTGTGAGGAGAGGTCAGTCCCTGGGGAAAAAAAATCCATCTTGGGAAAGTAGAGGGTCAATGAAAGCAGGAAGACCCCCAAGGAGGTGAGCTGACACAGTGACAGCAACAGTGGAGCAGGGGGCAGGAGACGAGGATGGCACTGGAGAGGTCAAGTTTTTCATCCACTGTTCACAGGGTTGCCATGAGCTACAGCTGACTCAATGGCACCAAAAAACAACAATGCAAAAAGGGAGCTTCCTTGTTATCCCCAAGACAGAAAAGGTGGGGTCCTCTTGACAGAAGGGTCCCTGGGGAACTAACAGCTAAGGTGCTACCTGCCGATTAACAGATTCATGATCAAGTTCACACTCTGACTCATAGCAGCCCTATGCCCAAGGGTATGAATCCCTGCCCGGCCATGTGCCAGCCTCACTCTCTCCATACATAAAGGCCCAGGGGTCAGCTTCAGCCAAGTCAGCCCCCGAAAACCCTTAGAGCACAATTCGACTCCAACACACACGAGGTCACAAGGAGTTGGTATTGATTCAACAGCAATTAGTTGCTATTAACTGTGTTGGGCAGTTTCCAGCTCTGCTTCTCGGCTCTGTGTACCAACCCTGACGCAGCTTGTCCTCAGATGATGAAAAGAAATCTCAACATCCATCCGGAGCTCTGAGTTGCCCCCGATAAGCTAAGGGTCCTTCTCATCTCTGAGCCCTCCCCTCCCCTCACGTCCATCTCCGCCTCAGCCCAAGCACACACAGCACTGACTCTCCCTAGAAATGATCAAGATTCTTCTACTCGCTGTTTTTCATTCTTCCTGACAGTCGGAGGAACTGCTTCCTGACCGAGTCAATAGCTGGAAGGGTCCAGAGGGCTTCCAAGGCTGGCATCTTCCCTGGAGACAGCCACATCTTTCTCAGTTGGTGGATTTGCCCTGCTAGCCTCTAAGTTACCCACGGGCACTTTGTCATGATGCCACTAGGGCTTCTTCAGAAGTTTCTACAAGTTCTTTCTTTCAAATGCATTATTCTCAAATGTTTTCTTGGACCTTGGTGGTGGTGGTGTTATGTGCCATTGAGTACACCCTACGTACAACAGCCCTGAGCCCTGCTTTAACGGACTCAGTCTCACTGACTTTGACACACCTAAAGCCATTGTCTCAGTTACCCTGTCAGCCCATCTCATCAGGGGTCTTTCTCCCCTCTGTTGTTCCTCTACTCTTCCGAGCATGATGTCCTTCTCCAAGGACTGGTCTCTCCTGGCCACATGCCCAAAATATGTGAGATGGAGCTTCAAAATCCTTGCCTCCAAGGAGAAACTTGGTTTCACCCTCCCCGAGACAGAGCTTTTTGTTCTTCTGGTGACTCATGGTATATTCAATACTCTTCTCCAGCACCATAACTCAAAGGCATCGGAGGAGGCTTGCTGAGAGAAGTGACCTGAGGGCAGTGGGTTTGGTTTTGGTTGGACCGTCCTCTCCAGACTGTGAGCTTCTAGGAAGTACTAATGCCATTCCACTCGTCCCCGTAATCCAAGTAAGTGAATGCCGGCCAAAGTTAAGGTTTCTTCTGACTCCCACAAACGCCGTGTGAGTCAGAGCAGAAGTGCATGCTCTAGGGTTTTCACTGGCTGACTTTTAGAAGAAAATATCCGGGTCTTTCCTCCTAGGTAGATTTGAACCCTGAACCTTTCAGGTAGCAGCTAAGAGTGTTAATAATTTATACCACCCAGGACTAAGTCTACAACAGCATTTGTGAAATGGAAGAGTTCAAGGTCAGAAACAGGCACTCAAGGCACTGACAACATAATCCATTAAACTGGTGATGGCTCATAGTAGGGGGTGCAGACCCCACTCCTCAGGAGTTCCCAGAGGATAATCTTCACAGAAGCAGACTGTCACCTTGCTCTCCTATGGAGCAACTGGTGGGTTCAAACTTCCGACCATTCAGTTAGCAGCCAATTAATTAGCCACTACGCTAGCAGAGCTCCTGCTAACGGCATAGTCTCTGGATGTCTTCAAGGTCTGATGACAGCAGGGTATGTCTGAGTATCTACTTCCTCCACCTGATCCTGCTTCTAATGGAGCCCCATCCACCCTGTTCCACCTCCTCACGTCAATGGAGTTTAGTCCAACTCTCAGTAAACTTCCCATGCATTCCTAAGCCGTGTTCTCCTTAAATGAGAGAACCTTCCCCAAATGACCCCCACCCGTGGCAGGCTCCATTCAAAACATGGGTTCAGGATAGAGGAACCAGGTAAAGCAACACTGTTTGTTGTTGGGGGAGTTTTGGTGGCCTAGGGGTAAGGAATTTGCTCTGCCAACCCAAAGGTATATGGTTCAAGTCCACTAACTGCTCCACAAGAGAAAGATGAGCCGTTTCCTGGGTGACTTACTGCCTCTGAAAACCTGCTGGCACGTCAGCTATGGGTCGGAACAAGAGTTGTGAAAACTCCTCCATAAATAGTGACTGTCCAGTGACTGTCATTCTGGCTTGGACTGGCGCTGCTATTCTTGGTCTCTTGCATTCATCTATCGTTGATACAAGTGGACATCTTCATCCATATCCCCACCTCTGTCACATTCACACACAGGTACGATGCAGGGACATCCATTTCTCAGACACAAGAAGCCACAAGAGCAAAGGCTGATCTTTCCAAAGCCTACACAGTCAGGCACACGACCTCGAGTTCCTTGAAGAATGTGTGATCAAGGGATTTAAGGAAAACGTTGGTAACAGAGGCAGTGTACACCCAAGAGAGGAGCCAATTGTTGGCGGGAGAATATTGTTTTTAATTAACCAGGTAATGTATGCTTGAGTGTCGTCCTATAAATGAAAATGTATTCACCGCTGAGGCACTGAATCCTATTAGGCTTCCTGTACATAAACTGTGCGGGTGATTACCACTGATTACTGTGCTATTAGAGACCTGTACGCGAGAGGCTTGACGGTAGCAGGGCTGAGAACTCCTGTGCTTTGCCTGAATGTGCTATGACCTCGAGGTTGCAGGGAGCCTGAAACTCAGCCATGCGCTTGAATGGTCACAGACAGAGCATGCATCGTGTTCTCTACAGACAGAAAAGAAAAGACGTACCTAAGGAGACCTCAAGGACCCCACAGAGAACCTGGGCTCATAAGTCCCCCCGTCACCCACTGATCTCATCTCAGGGGACTCAGTGATCAGGGCCACTTTAACTGTTCTGGGCTATATATACACATCACACTTCCATTGTAAGTGTCGTCTGGTGGGTAAGGAGTTGTTCAAATTCACCAGTGCTCCTTGGAAGAACTAGGGACGATCTCCTCATAGGCAATGTACAGCCTCTGAAACATTCCCCTGGCTCCAGGGAAATGAGTTCGTTTTCAGCCCTTGGGCTCAAGCTAACCCTAGATTTGATATTTCATTTTGGAATGGAAGTAGACCTGTTAAAGTCAGCAGATAGGCCCCACCACGCCTCTCCTGGCGTCTCTGCCTTCTCTGCCCCCCAGCCCATGACTGTGCCTGGCCCCTCCCTGTCCACAGTGTCAGCTGTCTAAGCCATGCGTATTCTTCCACCAGAACCACTTTGCTACACAAGACGGCACTGGTCATAGGATCTCTAATATGTGAGCTGTCCAGAACGGCACGTCCACAGAGCAGACTGTTTGGTGCTATGAGCTGGAGACTTGATGGCAATCTTCTGTAATGAGTAGAGATATGATTGCACAACACTGTGAATGGACCTACCACTGCCACCAACTGAGTCTGATTAACGTTGACCCGCCATGGGGTTTCGTGTAAGTCTTTAAGGAAGAGCTGTCTCATCCTTCTCCTGCAGAGGGGCAAGGGGATTAGAACTGCTGATCTACCCAGAACTGCCCGGAGTGATTTTGACGTTGAGTTTTCACTGTAGACTGGGAGGGTCCACTTTTTAGTTTACATCTAGGTCTCTTTGTGTGTTTCTGTGCCACTGTGTCTCTGTGTGTGTCTAAATCTCTGAGTGTGTCTAAATGTGTGTCTACCTCCGCCTCTCTCATGGCCTCTCCCCGTGAGAGTGTATGTGTGTGTGTGTCCACCACTCTCCCAGCCTCTGTCTCTTTGCGTGTCTCTGTCTCCCTATATGTGTCTGTACGTTTCTCTGCTGCTCCGTGTGTCTGTTTCTGTGTGCATCTCAGTCTGTGTCACTGTTGTTCTGTGTGGCTCTGACTCCCTAAGTGTGTCTCTATTTCAGTGCTGCTCTTTGTATCACTGTCTCTCCATCTGTGGGTCTGTCTCTGTTGCTTTGTATCTGTCTTTCTTTGTATCTCTACCTGAATATCTTATCTCCCTCTGTGTCTCTGTCTCCTTCAAGGTGTTCTAAGCTCTCTGTGTGTTTCTCTCTGTCCTTGTGTTTTTCTCTAATCCTCTCTCTCTCTCTCTGATTTCTTTCTATACTTGTGTCTCTGTCTATATATTTATATGTCTGTGTCTCTCTCTGTATTTGTCTCTTTCTTTTGACTTCTGGTTTGTAAGCACATCTTTGTTATTGGATATTTTCAACAAACACAGCCCACTCACTGGTCCCAATCCTTCCTTCTGAATTACTGTACCAGGCTCCACCCTCGGCCCACCAGCAGCGCCTGCTCTGCTTCCCCTTGACGGAAGCGAAGCCCTGCACCCACCAACGACTGCTCCGCCTTCGCTCTCTCCCCAGTAGTCTTGTTTCCACCCACCCACCCCATCCCTGCTGACACCCCTGGCAAAGCTGTCAGCGCGTAATCCCCCAATTGTCGAAAACATAATTTTCCTACAAATACGTAATGAATACATGTCGGGATTTATTTAAGGCTTTAACAAAGAATCCAGCAAACTGACAACTCATTTGATGAAACGCAAGAACCTGGGATTCATGGATCTGCAGGGAAAGGAATGCTGAAGTCAGAATGGAAAGTGAGGTGCAAAACTGGCGACTGTGACGCAGGACATTATAACCTGGGGCTGCCTCCTTTCCCAGGCAGGGCAAGTTTCCTACAAACAGACTTTTGACTTGAGAGGGCTGTGAATAACATGAGATCCAAGTTTTAAGCCTCAACAGAGCAGCTGACCCTCAGGAGGGGTGTAAAAAAAAGCTCAATGGTGGCCCCCAAAGCCATGCCGCCATCTTTTGTGCCTCATTTCCAAGTTTCAGATAATTTTCCTTGAGTAAAAAGCAATGAATTAACTTGAAGCTGCTGCAGTCTTCAGAATTATGTCTAAGGAGAGGATTCATATGGAACTCACTGCCTTCCAGGTGAAACGAATGCACAGCTGACCTTCCAGGGCTTTTCCGAGGCTTCAGATCCCATGGGACTGAGACTGCCTAGCTCTCTCCCATGGAGTCACTGGTGGCTGTGAACCACCAGAGAAAAGCCACCTGGGGTCAGCGGCACAAGGAAGAAGTCTTACTCAGTTACAGTAAGGACAGCAGGAGACATGGTGATGTCGTGGTTGGAGAATTCTTGCTTTCCACTCAGGACCTGGTCCAGGTACCTCACGGGCAGCCAGCACCCCTGCCTCTCAGCTGAGGCTTAAATGGTGCTACGATGTTGAGCAGGTTTCAGTGAAGCTGCCAGACTTAGGCAGACAAGGAAGAGAAGCCTGGCAAGTTACTTCTGGAAAGAAATCTGTGGAGACTCTACGCTGTGGGGGAAGCATGCTGATCCCCAACCAGTCACAGGGACAGTGTAAGACTGGTTAGAAATTTCTTTTTACCAACGAGGTTCCTGTAAGAGGGAGATGACACTACAAAACCTAACAGCAACAACCTAGTAGATTTATGCTAAACCTTCTCTCCTGGACTCTCAAGGGCGACCCTGGTTCCACGGCCCTGCTCTTGTTGTCAGAGGTTCTGAAGTCATCTACACACAAAGCAGCTCGGTGAACAGTAGATCTGAATTTTGCCCTGTCCTACGCCGGGCTCAGGACCCTCACCTCAATCAAGGCCACAGTTGCAGTCACCCTGTCAACCTCACTAAGAGTCTTCCTCTCTTTTGCTGATGCTCTACTTTTCCAAGCACAAAGTCTTTTGCCGAGGCCTGTCACCTAATAAAGTACCTGAAGTATGAGAGAGGCAGTTTCACCAGCCTTGCCTCCAAGGAGCACCCTGGTTCTAACAGTAACACAGTCTTTCTGCTACCTCTGAAGTTTTCTTCTACCTCCGAAGTTCTTTGGAACAAAGACCATAGAGACACTCAAGACCAAGTGCTGAGAGGAGACCCCCAAGCCCCACACCCCAGTGCCCGGCAGAGGCCATCTGCACATCAAGCAATAGGTCACCTCGGAACTCCAACAGCAGTGCCTTCTGCTCCAAGGTAGAGAGAGCCAAGACGAACAGCGCTGGCCAGGGGTCTTCCGGGAAAGCTTTCCCTGTGAGGGCTGGAACTGCTTCTGGCGGAGCCCACTCTCCACAGCGGCAGGCAAGGAAAAGAACAAGCCAGGTGGGCCTGTCCAAGCCATTTAGCCCAGGTGGGACAGGCGCTGGGCATGTCAAGATGCTGCAATTAACGTCCATTTCTGCCACTCACCAACTGAAGCTGTAATTTCCCGAGACTGTCCAAGGTGACACAGTGCCTCTTCAAAAGGCATTAATTAGGAACATCTCATTCCTGTGGCGGGGGTGTGGAGCGCATCTTTCCAACTGGAGTGTGTATTTATTTAGAGCTATTACCACATAATATTTACAAGATCCTTAACACGCATTAATTACTCTGTAATGAACTTGATAGCTATAATATCAATGTTTCATCAGGACTGTAAAATGTCCCCCTCTACCTTTTTTTATCACCTTGGAAATAAAAAAAAGAAAAATTAAAATTAATTGCATGCCTATTAAATGCTTATTTTTTTTTTAAATAGAAAACTTGCAAATGATGTGAGAATACAAACCAGAGTGTACAGTAAATCAGAGGCAGAGAACACAAATGCCTAGACACGCTTTCCTGTTTTATGAGCAGGTTTTACCATCCATTCATTATGGCGTCTGACCTTCTGAAAGCTGGTTATTATTTTTCTCCTCCAAAGAAACATGTGAATGGCTGTGCAGCAAGCCATGAAAATCAGGATGAAACGGAACACTTGTGCTGCTGTTGGAACCCGCCTCCCTCAGATCGGAGCCTGGAAAGCTCTCACAGGAGGCCCCTCCCCACACACCCCCTCACAGCCCTGTGAGAAAGGAAGGGGTGTGTGTGGCCAGGAGCCACTTCTTAGGCAATGAGCAGCATTTTACGGAATGATTTGGAACCACTGGGTGAGATATACAACTCATGTGCACAGCTGCTATACAAAAGACTGGAAGTTCAAGACCATTTAGAGGTGCCTTGGAAGAAAAGCCTGGAAACCTATTTCAGAAAAATCAGCTAGGAGAACACCATGGGACTCCGTTCTGGCCTCTGTTATCTAGTGCTGACATATTTATCACAAGGAGGTGGCTTTGATAAACGGAAATGTCTTTTTCTTACAGTTTGTTGTTATGTACAATTGAGTTGGAATCTGCCTATAACTGACTCTCTGGCAGGTTTTCAGAGCCAGTAAATAAGTCACATGGGAGGAGACTGCTCATCTCTCTCGTAGAGCAACTGGTGGATTCAAACCATGAGCCTTGAATAGAGGCAGTGCAGCTCCTTACCACCAGGCCACCAGAGCTCCCTGAGAGGGAGATCTTAACAGTCTGGAGGCCAGGAGTCCAGTGCAGAGTCTCAGACTTAGGGGAAATCCCTCTCTGTGTTGGCTCACAGCTCTGGAGGAAGGTCTGGGTCACCTTTCAGCACCTGTAGGCCTGCAATTTCTTGGAGCTCTCCGTGTGCCCTGGCCTTCCTGTATCGAGAAGCTTCCTAGTGCTGGGAACCAAGCCTAAAGGATTCATCCCATTCCTGGTCATCTTTCCTTGGTGATACTGAGGCACTCCCTTCCCTTTTCTGTTCTTTTAACTTTTTAAGATAAATGATGTCACAGGCCACAGTCTAGGGAAACAAATCAGGACATTGATGGGTTATACCCCAACTTTAGTCCTTTTACTTACCATGTTATGAACAATTAATTATTACATTAAGTTAAATACTCTAGAATAAAGAGAAAGCCAAGTAAACAACTATTTTTCTTTTTGTGGGACGTTCATACTTCCCAGGGAGAACCCCTCCCCCCAGATTACCTCAACTAGCTTTGTTGTTGTTGTTAGATGCTGTTGAGTCGAGTATGACCCATAACAACCCTATTAACAGCCGAACTGAAATCTGACCGATCCGGAACCATCCTCATTGTCTTTGACACACTACAGCCCATTGCTGAAGCCAGTTTGTTTCGTTTTGGGAAAATTGCCCTTCTTTGAGCCAACATCTTGCTTCCCTTGTTTGTTCCAATGTTGCCCTCTAAGACCATTAGAGAAAAAAAGAATCAGCTGCTGTCATTTCTAAGTCCTGGAGAGCCCATGTGTGTCAGAGTAAAGCTCAGCTCCACAGGGTTTCAGTAACTTTTTACTTTTTTTGAAGGCAATCGCCATGCCTTTCTTCCAAGGTTCCTCTGAGTGGATCTGAAGGGCCGATCTTCCTGTCTTCAGTAACCACGCCCTTAACCACTTGTGCCCACTGAGGAAACTTTTACACGAGTAGACAGAGAATTAGGAACTATTTCACTCTTTCTTTTACTTGACCAGGGAGTCCTGGTGGCACACTATATGCTGTGATACTAACCCAAAGGTTGGTTGTTCAAATCCACCAATCAGCCTGTGGGAGAAAGACAAACAGTCTCCTCCTATAAAGGTTTGCAGCTGCAGAAACCCACTGCAGGGTCGGCACGAGTGGTAACTGGGAGAAGTGCAGTGGAATGTTACAAGACCACCTTTTAAGTAGTTAATGTCATCGTTATTATATACTGTTGAGTTGGAACGGACTCATAGCTGATCCTTCAGCAGGTTTTCAGAGGCAGTATATTGCATGGGAGGAGATTGTCCATCTTTCTCCCTTGGAGCCGCTGGTGGAGTCAAATCACAAGCCTTTGGGCTGGCAGGGAAAATTCTTCGGTACAAGAACTCCCTTTAATAGTATTTAATGGGAGGTTTCTAATTCATACAAGGGTTCAACTTTTTGGTGGTGTGGAGCCTGACTTTACCTTGTAGAGTACTAGGCTTGGTTGGGTAGGAATGACTGACTTTAGATACATGCAAACACTTCTGGTTCCAGATCAGGGATTCTTATGGTTGTCGATGGGGTAAGCCACTGGTCTGCTCCCCATAAGCCTGAAAAGTCAGTCCCGCTTCTAGCCCAAAGAGCCCTCTTCGGTTCTCCATTCACTTCTTGCTGGTGTGCCAAAGTCACCGAGCTGGAAGCAATCCAAGTGTTTTCGCTCATTTCATAATTATAATTTCCAGGTTTATGATACATACAGAGAGCTCCTTTCATAGACCTTATAACTCGTGACAAGCATGCCATAAAAGTACAAAATGAACATCTTACTCCAAGAGCAGGATTACAGGCAAGAAGGACTAGTTGACACAAATACATGCTTGGAAGAGATCCAGACAAGAGGAAAATGGAATACACTTCCTAGGTAATGCCCAAGCACTGCCTTTGCTACGCTACTGAAAAATGCAAAAATTATATATGGAATCCTTTCTCCACACACAAAGAAACAGCACGGCATCGTGTTGGCATCCCTTTGGATTTTGCTTCTTAGAGCATGAACTTGAGAGAATTCTGTCAACAAATGTGTTGATACTCACTTTGTACCAAATACTCTTCTAGATGTTGGGAAGAGGATAACTGTCCCATCTTTAACGACACAAATATATAGCAATGTTTGTGATGTAACTGGAATTAGGCCAGGCTTGAGATGTCAACACACTAGAGGGGGAGAAAACCTAACTCGATGTGGTACAGTTGAGGAAGTCACTGCAGCGGCAACGATAAGTCAGCTTGCTGTGAAAGGGCAAATAGGACAAGAGCTGAAACAGGAGGAAAGACGTTCCAGACATCAAATGTAACTAGTCAAGGTCACTAGCGTGAATGAGCACAGGAAATTCAGTCCTGAGTTCAATACAAAGTAAATGTGGAAGGTATCATAGGTGGTATTATCCAGAGAGGCAAAACCAACAGATAGAAAGATATGGATATATCAATATCTATCTCCAAATCTATCTATGTCTCTCTCAAGTGAGATTTATCCAGAGGGAATAACTTAAATTCCTGCAGAGGCTGGCATGTGCTAGGTCTGTGGTACATAATCATGAAGGCTGGTGAATCCCAGGTAGACAGATAAGGCAGGCTGTTGGTCCAAGGAACCAGAGAAATAACAAGTCAGATGCATGATGGAGCCTGGGCAAAAAAGCAAGCCAGAACCACCAGATTTCCTGATGTACTGGACAGAGGCCACACCCTCAAGCAACTGACCTCTTAGAGCAAATCCCATCAAAGGAATGACTGCTTTACATTGAACCTTATCATGGGAGTTAAACCATTACAGCCGCACAACCAGGGAATTATATACAGCCTAGCTGATTCCCAGTTCTAAGCCTCCGGAAACCCTCTGAACCTGGAGAAAGGATGAAAGTCACACAAGCGTTGAGGACTTCGGTTCATAGGGTCGCGATGAGTCACCTACGACTTGACGGCACTTGACAACAATAACATATGATATCTGGATTCTAATCTACACAATGAATATTTCTGAGCCTTTGGAATTAATTAAATAATCCAAACCTAACTCTACTGCCAACAAATTGATCCTGAGTCTTAACAACTCCCTGTGGATTTACTTCGGAAGGGAGTTCTGGTGGCTTAGTAGTAAGGAGGTGTACCGCCCACCCAAAGGCACGTGGTTTGAATCCACCAGCCGCTTCACAGAGCAGGTTAATCATCTCCTATGTGATTTTTCTGCCTCTGAAAAGCCACTGGACGGTCAGCCACAATCTATTCCTACTCGACAGCACATAACAACAACACTGATTTCTGAGGCTGTAAAATCTTTACAAGAGGAAAACGCCTTTCCCTTTTTTTTTTTGTGCGTGTACCGTCAAATCAGATCTGACAGATACAGGAGGAAATTGTCCCTCCTTCTCCGGCAGAGCATCTGGTGGATTCGAACCGTATACCTCTGGGATTGCAGTACAGCTTCTTGCCACTAGGCCACCAGAGCTCCCCAGAGAATGCCTTTCTTTCTCCTATGGAGCTGCTGGTGGATTCCAACCACCAACCTTTTGGTCAGCCATACAGCAAACACATAATGTCCGCGAGTTCCTTATCACTTAAATAGGAAGAATGAGATTACAGAAGATAGGCTGGTTACTCAATTATGTATCAATGGTAAAGGAATTGTAACGAAAGGCCAAACTCAAGTAATGAAACTCTTCCTCATCTTTTAACAAGATGGAAGCTATAATAAGCTTTCATGTTACTTTATCTAATACTAAGGCATATGATTACTTGAAAGAATTGAGCAATCAATGTCACTGTACTTACTGATTAGTATAAAACTAATCATGCAAAGGATAATAAGAATATTCAGATCAGGTGTCTGTCTAAGCAAAGGACTGGCTCTAGAAAGTTCATGCGTCAGTAATTAATTCATTTATTGGTAGAAGTGGGTAACAGGGTGGAGCGATTTAGAGGAGGAGTCTTGGTAACAGAAAGGCAAGTGGCAGGGTTAAACCTGTTTCTGCTGAGTCAAGTCCAGCTCATGGGGACCCCATGCATACCAGTGGCAGTAGAACTGTGTTCTGTACTTTTTAATGCCTTTTCTCCTCCCCAGAAGTAGAACACCAGGCTCTTTTTCCAAGGTGCCAAGGACCTGCAACCTTTTGATTAGCAATTGAACCCACCCCTACATGCAGATGCAAGTACTCTTATGCTTTCCTATACAAATATACTAATACATATGTATCTGCGTAACCACACACGGGGGTTTTGTTATTACTGGAATTCTGTAGATGTGATAGGTGATAGCATTTGTTGTAGATGTGATCTCATTTTCTGGTGTACTTCTAAGTATCTTCATTTACATTGGTCAAGTGGTGTAGACTTCACCTATATTTGATATTATCTTTCCTATTAACCAAAATGAACAACATCTAGAGAGTCATCCCTGCTGCTCCCCCTGGGAACCGCCCAAGAACCCTGCTTTCCGTGTGTGACACTATACCAGACATTTTAGAATAGTGAGACCACGTATTTGTCCAAATGTAACAGACTTATTTCACTCACACAATGTTCTTTTCGGGAGCTGTGGTGACATACTCAGCAGGGAATTTGTTTGCTAACTCTACGCACACACTGCTCTGGTCGTTCAAATCCACCAGGGGTTCCTCAGGACAAATTAGGGCAATTTCCTTCCACGTGATTTCAATATTGAAACCCACCAGAGGGTCAGCTAGGAGTCAGTTCCAACTTAAAGGCAATGAGAGTTACTGTTCTCCAGATACATCAGTTATGACACGTTCCAGGGACGACTCTTTGTCCTTCACAGTTGCATAGTATGCCCTGTATGTGTGTATGACAGCTTGTTTATCCACTCATCTATTGATGGGCATTCAGACTATTTGCATCCTTTTGCATTTCTGAATAATGTTGGGAAGAAACTAAGAGTGCATATGCCAACTGTGTCACTGTACTTCTACCTCTTGGTTGTATGCAGGAGTGGGATCACTGGTTATGAAGTATTTCTAGATTTTTGAAGCAGTGCTATTAGCGTTACACCATAGTGGTTCTGCCTTATGCAACGGCAGTGTGAAAGAGCATCAGGCTCCCCTCGACATGCCCATCAGTGTTGTTTTATGGCCGTAAATTGAAGGAGAGGAGTCGTCTATCTTCCATGGTGGAAGTGGACTGCCAGAGAGGCTCTGCCTTTGGGTTGGTAGTGCAACGCCCTGTGACTAAACCACCAGAATTCGTGCTACCTTCTAGAAACTTAGTATATGTCATTCTAACATTTATGAGTTCACCTTTTGCATGGTGTGAGAATGAATTCCCTTTCATTTTTCTATAAATGGATAACCAGTTTTGCCAGTGGCATATGTTAAAGGCTGGTGTTTTGGTTTTCTTCCCCCTCCCTCTTCTTCCTCATTGAATGCACATTTGCTGAGATCAGCTGGTCCGTAGATAGATAAATTTACTTATCAGTTCTCATCTCTATCCCACTAGTTGTAGGGTTGTCATTGACCAGAACCAGGCAGTTCTGATTTCCGTGACTGTGTACCCGATTTTGAGATCAGGAAATGCCGGGATTCCGACTTCATTCCTCTACAATATTGCTTTAGCTATTGTGGGCCTCTTTTCCTTTCCACATAAAGTGAGAGATGAGTTTTACCATCTAATGAAAGAACATTGCTGGGATTTGAATCGGGATTGCATTATATGCATAGCTTGCTTTGAGGAATGTTGAGGTTTTCATAATGTTGTCTTCCAACCCATGAGCATAAAGGATTTCCCATTTATGCCAATTTCCTACAGTTTAATTTTTGCTGTAGTGTTTATAGCTTCACTTATACGGTCTTCTACTTCCCTTCTCTGGTTTACTCCTTGGTGTCTTACCCTTTTGTGAAGTTTTAGAAATTGCATTGTTTTCTTGATTTCCTTTTTCAAGTTCTCACTGCTTGTGGTAAGGAATCGAATTGATTTTTATGTGTTGTTTTTGTGCTTCACACTTGACAAAATCTGTCTATCCGTTCCAATCACTTTCATGGGGATTATCAGGAGTTTCCTATGTATAAAATCACATCTTCCCGTATAAAAATAGTTTTACTTCTTTCTTTCCAATATGGAAGTGCTTTCATTCCCTCTTTTTTTGCCTTATTGCTCTAGTGAGGGTTTCTAACCCTACTCTTGAACAAGAGTGAAGATAAAGGGCTCTTTTGTCTTATTCCGATTTTCACAAGGAATGTTTTCAGCCTTTCTCTAGTCAGGGTAATGCAGGAGGTTGGTTTTAAACACACATCCTCATTTATGTTGAGGAAATTCTGTTCCTGTGTGTGTGTTGCTGAGAGGTTTTTTGTGGCTTAAGGAGTCCTGGTGGCACAGTGTGTAATGTACCTGACTCCTAACTGAATGGTCAGCAGTTGCGACACACCAGCTTCTCTGCGGAGTCTTCTCCCTCAGAGATTCACAGCCACGAAGACCCAGTGGAGGGTCACTATGAGTCAGACCTGACTCAACGTAGTGGGTGTGTGTAGAATTTTGTCAAATGCCATTTCTATGTTGACTGAGATAATCATAGCATTCTTTTCATTTGCTGTATTTATGTGATGAATTACAGTGATTGATGTTCTAACGTTGAATTGCACCCTTGGTACGAATTCCTTTGATTATGATGTAGTATATATTTGATATGGTGTTGAATTCTGTAGGCTAGAACATTGCTGAGAATTTTCTGGCATCCACAGTCATTAGGAACACTGATCTGTAACTTCCTTCCACTTTTGCACAGCTCTGATATCAGAGTCAGGCCAGGTTCACAGGAAGAATTAGAGGGCAACTGCTCTTATTCTAGAGTCTGAGACAGTTTGAGTTCCTCTCTGCATGTTTGGTAGCATTTCCCAGTGAAGATGGCTGGATTGGTGATTTTTTTTTTTGTTGGGAATTTCTCTCTCTCTTTTAATGGCATCTTCTTCTGTTTTTTTTCCCTATGTATCTGTTCAGACCCTCCACCTCTATGTGTGTTGGTAGAGTGCTGACTAACTCATGGACTGCCAAACGGACAAGAAAATTGTCACTTTTATTTGCAATTATTCTCAAATGTATCTCTGTTGACAACTCTGTCCTATCTTGGTATCGCTTGGACTTCCTTTCCATGTGGGAGGTTTTTACTGTATCCTTTATTACCCTTATATTGTATTGGACTTATCAACACTCAGACATGGAGTATGATCATAAAGGGCTAACAGAAGAGGCACAAAGACTTTCTTGCTTTGCCATTTTCTAAGTTCAAGAACTTGCTAAGAAAGCTTTGCTTCAGTGGTTTATAGTTAGAAGCTAACTTCAATATTAATCTTCATTTACTGCCTTAAGAGCCGCGAGAATCCCCTTTAACATATCAGAGGGGCTACTATTCTCAGGATTGTAGTCAGCGTGACCAGGACACACCCATCACCCCAGGAAAACCAAGATGCAGTTCATATCCTCTGCCCTCCAGAATGGACGGAGGCGGTCGGGGAAGCTCATAGCCCTGTCTCAAACCCTATGGTGTATTGTGAAGCCCTTGTGACTCACCCACCTTGTCTCTAAGATTCACTTTCAGCAGCAGATTATCATCTCTGGTTCCCTGTTTTCCTGTTTCATTTTTCTTTTCAGAAGCTCTTACCCAGATTAGCATCTGAGGGATGTGGTCTTGTTTCTACAGCTTAGGCTGTAGCTCTGATATAGCTGGTTCTCTCTCTGAAGGGCTGTCTCTAATAATTTTTGGAGAGTGGTCTGACTTTTAAATAGCCCCCTGATTTCTGCTTACCTGGCTTAGTCTTTCCATCGTTTTTAAAAGACAGTGTATGAGTCACTCAGGTCTGCTGTAACAGAAGTACCACAGATAGAGGATTTCAACAAACAGAAATGGATTTTCTTAGAGTTTAGGAAAGCAAAGTCTAAGTTTAGGGTGTTAGCTCTAGGAAAAGGCTTTCTCCACGTGCTGGTCTGAAGAAAGGCCCTCGTTCCCTTCCCAATTGCAGGGCTGGCAGTCATTATTTTGTGTAATATATCCAAATCATTGTTTCTTCTCCTTCTCTTGAGAAAGTCATTCTTCTTTGTATTACTTTAAATGTTGTTGTTTTGTGGTTCTGGTCTGGGTAGTTGACCCTCCAGTAGGTTTTCAGAGGCTGAAAATTGCACAGGAAGAGATTGCCCATATTTCTTCCATGGAACAATTTAAAGTGTCTGCCTTTGTACTGGTAATATAACTCTTAACTGCTCAATCTACCAGAACCTGTGATTTTTCTCTCACTGTAAGTGCATTCTTCTGGGTGGTATAGCACTGGTCTGTCTGTTTGCTGTACAGAGGCAACTTGTGGTTGCTGTGATGCCGAACACTGTGACACTGATGTGTCAAATGCAATAATGGTGTCCCAGGGTGGACAGTGTTTGGTGGAGCTTCCCGATTAAACAAGCTTGGAAGCAGTAGTGGCATCCACTTCTGAAATAATTTGCCTCTGGAAACCCTATGAACTTGGAAAAATGATGAAAGTTATACAACTGTTCAGGTCTTCAGTTCATAGGGTCACCATGAATCATCTACAACTCGATGGCACTTAACAACAACAACATAGGTGTATCATGGTAAATGGAAAAAGAATTGAAACTGTCCATAATTTCATCTTGCTTGTATCCACAATCAACACTCATGGTACCAGTAATCAGGATATCAGGGGACATGTTGTTTTGGGCAAGTCCTTTGTCAAGGATCTCTCCAGAATACTGAAGAGCAATGATGTCAGTTTGAATACTAAAGTGCACCTGATCCAGGCATGATCTTTTTAACTACTTGTTTACAAACCTGAGAGCTGGACAATGAATAAAGATGATAGGAGAAATCAATGCCTTTGAGTTGTACTGGAAAAGATTACTAAAGATTCCATGGAATGCCAAAAGAACAGACAGACACGTCTTGGTAAAAGTGCAGCCAGAGTAACGCTTGGAAGCAAGGACGGCAAAGCTTCATCTCTCATACTTTGGATATGTTGCTAGGGGAGGCTATTCCTTGGAAAGGCGGACGGTTTGAGAAGGAGAGGAAGACCCTCAACGAAATGATTGACACGGTGACTGTGGCCATGGGCTCAAGTGTATCACAGGTGAGGATGACGGGAGAGGGTAAGAAAGGATTCAGGTTGTTGTTCATAGGATCGCTGTGAGTCATACTCAAGTCAACAGCACCTAAAAATAAGTGGGTACAGTGGTTCACACGCAAGTGTCTAAAGACAATGACCTTGTCCAGGCAACCTTAGCACAGCCATCCAATGTTAGCTGTCATTTTACCAGCTGTGCATTATTTAATCAACTCTCAATGTACATTTCTTAATTCCAGTTTTTCCATTCTTACAAATCAATCACCAGATTCTTATGCTTGCTCCGTTGCATGCAACAGTAAATATTTAAAGAGAAAGGAGGCATGCAAAGGAGAAAGGCATTGAAATAGTAACTAACCGATCTGTCTTGGGGTCTGGACAATCCCACTAAAAGAGTTTTATTTGAGTGAGTTACTTCATTTTTCTTCGTTTCTTCAAGTCTAAAATAAAAATTCACAACAAGGTTCATTATCCTTAGCCGTTAGCAGAATGGATTACATTTGAAAAGAGAGTCTGAAAATTAACCACCTGTCTGGAAATTCCTCACACCTGACCAAAGTGCCTGCTGCCTCCTTTAGAAAGCTCTGGAAGCCCCGGCTGAGCAGCGGCTGATTGATGATGTAATCCAGGGCCATGAAAAACTCCAGGGTCTAAGTTGCTCTTTCCTTGAAATTATTCCGTTCCAGTGAACTCAGATGCAATGAGGCACAAGCGGGCTCTCACGGAAACCCTGGTGCAGCAAAACTGCTGATTCTCACGAGCTTCCAAGCTGCCCCTGATAATCTGCTGACAGTGTCTAAACCAGAGCTGCTCACAAGGTTAACAGCAGCTCTGTCGACAGAGAGACATAAAAGTGGCTCCTGACCTAGATCCTCGGTGCAAAACCCAGGCCATTTCCTTCCCATCTTTGAAAACAGACCCACTCTGATGTCCCACATTTGTGTCCACCACCCCTTTAAGGATGGATGTTTAGAGAGTTTCAAATGATGCCTAACTGCCAAGGGTTTAAGGTCTCCAGAGATACAGATTGTCATTCTGAAGAACTATTAATAGACTCTAATTTTTGCAATGCTAATGGCCAATGATGACCGTATTGTACATGAGATTGCTCATATATAATAATAATAATAATAATAAATTATTTATAATAAAGGATGACTAAATGGAGTCTTACACACAGAGCTGTTGTTGAGTTGATCAAGACTCACAATGACTGAGAAAAACTGGATAAATTATGTATACTGCATTGAAACAGATGAGGGAGAGAACAATTTAAAAGCGATATATGATAGGGTATTATGGTTATCACAAGAGTCCACAATTAAGGTTGCATAGTGGAGTGTACTGGGGTGGTGGGCGGGGGGATTATATACCAATGAAAGAGTTTTTCTTTTACTTTTCAAAGAGAGGAGAAAAGTGTGGGGAAGGACAGGGCAAGGAGAAAAGTGCAACAATGAATGAATGGAAATCCAAAATATCGGTAAATGTTCATCAAAATTAAGAAAATAAAATTTAAAAAAGACTGACAATGACATTGCATACCTCAGAAGGTAAAGGCTGGCATTACCCTCAATCCTGGCATGCTCATGTCCACTGTGGCAGTTACTGTGCCAATCCATCTCTTGGAAAGTCACCCTTAGTGGCCATCTGCTTCATCAAACATGAGGTCCTCCTCCAGATACTGGTCTCTCCAGGTGACTTGTCCAAAGCCAATAAATCAGACAATAGTCTCTTGTGATCCCCAGATTTTCCATGGACTAATTCTTGGGAGCTCTGGTGGTCTAGTGGCAAAAATCTACACTGCAATCCCAAAGGTATACAGTTCAAATCCACCAGCTGCTCTGCAGGACAGGAAATTTCCTCCTGTGCAATTAACTGCCTCTGAAAACCTGTCAGCGGGTCGGCTATGGGTTGGTTCTGACTCGATGGTGAACAACAACAAAAGCAATCCTCAAGAGTAAATAAACAGGTATCTCTCCCTTTGTCTTATTCTGAAAGTTCTGCCGAGACCTGACCACATGCTAATATTGCTAATAAAAAACAGCTAAGCAGGAGTGGCATCCACTTCCTAGACTACATGCCTCTGGAAGCTCCGTGAACTTTGATAAATGTCGACAGTTGTAGAGGGGATTCAGGCCTTTTGTTCACAGGGTCGCTGTGAGTCGTGCTCAACTCGAAGAGAATCATCATCACAAACAACAACAACAATATTGTTATTGTTACGAGCGACTGAATGGACTCTGGCCCACTGAGACCTTGCCTACCCCTGTGCCATCTTCAGTCTCTACTGTATCTACAGCAATCGTCACAGTCACAGGGCCTTTAATTTTCAAAACATAATGGCCTTTTCCAATTACTGATCCCTTATGACAACAGGCCAAAAGTAGATCTTGTCTCATGACAAGAAAAAAAAAATTTAGGGCACTGGAGTTCCCAAAAGAGAATTAAATAGCAACTAGGCAGGAGAATTGCCTCTTAAATCCTGAACTTCCTTTCCCCTGGATGAGGAATTCTGAACACTTCCCTTCAAGGGAACTGGGGAACTGAGGAAGTGTGTCTCATTTAAACGGATGCCAATCTGTGATTGTCCAATTATTTGCTGTTCTCCGTCTTTGATGGCCCAGATGTTCGCAATTTCTTATAATAAGTTCTTTCATCTGAAAAGTCATCCCACTCAGAAATGCAAAACCCTCTCCAGTTCGCCAGCTTTCCTTTTTGATGAGCTGGTATAATTGGCCTTCAATTCGCTTATTGTTTTTCAATCGAAAGCCCAAGTGTAATATAATTTCTATAAACCTGTAGACAGGAGGCGGCCATTCCACCGTTTAAGCCATTCTCCGCATCACCAACGTCTGCTTTTCCCATCTCCATATCTATCACTGCGGAGGATGTGGGGAAACTTCATTTTTTGTTTTAATGGTATTTTCCTTTTACTTCCTCTCCACAGTACTTTTATGCTCAAAAAAGAAAGTAATTTTTCCACTGTGAATTACTTAAACTAGATTCTATAATATTTGCCCAATGCCTCCTCCACATCCTCCTAACACGGACAGATTATCCAACAAGCATATTGGAGCTGGGGAAAAACATACAAAATTGTTTTCATTCCTGATTAGTAAGTAAGCACAGGTGAGCCAGTGCTTACCGTGCTTACTGGGTAATCACCCGGATCCCTTATTCTTGAAAAGTCTGTGAATACATTCATTAGCATATGCAGTGATTACTCAATTGATTAACAGCTTCACTTGCGAATGTGTCCCCACTAACCAGTATTTCTTGAGCTCTTTTTCTGAAACCATAAACTACACAAGACCTTGAGGGAATACTGGCCTGGATATGATGACGTCCTGGCCCACGGGTCACTTAGAATCTATTTTTGTAGTCTCGGCACATTCGTGATGAAAACAAGATGGATAATGTCCTCCCCGGTGATTTAGAACCTCAGAAACCCCAGGGAGGAATAGCTATGAGAAAGTTCTGACTCCAAGGCAGTAAGCGAATGAATCAATAACAGATAATTAAATTCATTCATTCATTCAAAAACATTCATTAATTCAGCTAATATGGATTAAGTATGCCAAAGTACTGAAGAGCAACGATGTCAGTCTGGAAACTAAGGTGTGCCTGATATAGGCTATGGTCTTTCCAATTACTTGTTATGCATCAGAGAGCTAGACAATGACTCGATATGATAGAAGGAGAGTTGATGCCTTTGAGCTGTGGTGTTGGAGAAGAGTATTGAATATACCATGGACTGCTAGGAGAACAAGTTCATCCTGGAGAGGGTGAAGCCAGATTGCTCCTGGAGGCAAGGATTCTGAAGCTTCATCTGACATACTTTGGACATGTTGCAAGGTGGGATCAGTCCTTGGAGATGGACATCATGCTTGGGAGGGTGAAGGGACAGCACAAGAGAGGAAGACCCTCGATGAGATGGATTGATTCAATGACTGAGGCTATGGAGGTAGGTGTGTCAGAGACAATAAGATTGGCACAGGATAGAGCAGGGTTTAGGGCTGTTGTACGTAGAGTCGCTATGAGTCGCAGGAGACTCGATGGCACATAACAACATGTGATTAAGTACTTGCTAGCATTTTCCCTTCATTCATTATCTTTCAAATTCCCCTCGCATTAATACAGTCTACCTCCATCAAGATGGATGTGAATATCATTCTATGACTGGTGTTAAGGAGACTTCCTTCACTCTGCAGGACTGAGGAGGTGGACTGCTATCTCTCCGATGCATGCTCTGGACTGTGGCAGGGAGAGGCAATGGCTCTGAGTGGCCAGCGTCTGTTCCCAAGTCCAACAGTTTCATTAGGAATCACTTCATGGTCTCTCAGGGGGGCATACACGGGATCTGAACGGAGACACTTAGGATAGTCAGGAATGCCCGGCAGTCACGAAACGGCAGGTGAGTCTCATGGGCTGCTCTTGAAGGGACCTTTTTTTTTGGTAATCCTGTAGGGGACAGGGGATTGTGAAGGTTTTGTGTGTGCGTTCCCCCTCTCCCTTCCATCTTCTTCCACGAGAGGAGTCCTTGGTGGACCTCTGCGGAAGAACACATTTCCAAGGCTACCGATTTGGAATCTCAACAGCCCAGATTCAAAGGGAGCTTTCATTTGTGACAAGCACTGTCATCTCACATAAACGCCTGAGCAAATCCCCATTAAAGGCACACACTAGCGGGTGGGAGACATTAGAGCTTGTTCTGTGAACGCTTCGAGTCTTTGTCTGAGGACAATTGTCCCATGAGCCGATGCTGAGGTTTTGGGTGATGGGCCACCCAGAAGATCGGGCAGGAAATCAAACTGCATCTGATCGAATCAGCTGTTCTGAACGCACCCACCACCAGATGTCTTACTACAGATCCCCTGTCATGGCTCTTGAAAACGTGGCTGGCTTAGCCCCAGTCACTTGCCTCCAGGTATCTTTCTGGTGAAATGCAGTGAGGTTGTGTTGTCTTTAATTAAGCAGAGTGGATTCACAGCCACGAAAGGAAACGGCTCCCCGGTGCCTTGCACCAAGCGAGCGTCGCCTCTGCAGGCTAGCCCTGCCATCAATAGGGTAGGTACCTGATTAGTTTCTGAATGTCCCTAGGTGTGCGTTCTATTAGCAAGATGGCCAGGAAAATGATCATCTGTCATCCATAATTGGGCTGTCAATCAATTTCAGCAATTTCGCAGTCAGATTTGGTTTTACCCAGGGCCGCTGTTGGCTGTGTTTTACTCAATGAAAACAATCATCTCTCTGGATGTCTGTCTCATTTTGTTCAGACCTGCTTCTCCCCTCCCTTTACCCGTCTCAGCGGAAGGCACAACGTCGATCTAATCCATCATCTTTGACACCTCCCTCTTGCTCTCTTCTCCGTGTCCAATCAGTCACATACTTGGAACATTCTGTCTCCCACACAATTTCTGCCACTGGCCCTTCCCCTCCTTTGCAATAGTTGGCTCTTATCTGCAGGGGAAGGCCCAGCATCACAGTGGAGGGGCTTCCAGGGGAGAGTAACAAGCCAAAGGCCATGGAGAAGTAGCTCGTAGTGCTAAAAGGCTCTGCTCAATTCCAAAGGCACATATTTCAAATCCACCAGCTACTCTGCAGCTAGGCAACCTCCTCCCGTGGGAGTAAGTGCCTCTGAAAACCCTCTGGAGGGTCAGCGATGGGTTGGTTCTGACTCCACAGCACACAACAACAATGATAATTTGTGTTACTAAATGTTAGAGATAGAAGCCAAATGAAGCCCATCCTGACTGCAGTGTTTATCAGAAAGTTCTAATTCAAATAGGAGGCTCGTGAGCAGCAGTCACGCAAGCCATCGATCAGAGGGTGAAAACATCTCTAGAGGTCTCTGTTTGTGTTCCAGTCGGACTACAGATGCAAAGCAGGACCAGGCAGGTTTAGCAGAAAACAAATAAACGAGCCAGATTCCAAACTCAGACCTAACGGGCTCTTACCGAGCACACCACTTAAAATAAGTTCTCAGCACACAAATACCTTCCTTCAGGAGCAGGGAGTTGATTCTGATTCATAATGACCCCATGAAACATACTAGAACTGCCTCTCAGGATTTGCTTGGCTGAAAGTTTTATTGGAGAAGTGTATGATGTAGTGGGACGCTAAACAGACAAGGCGAGTGATTAGAATCTACCAGAAAAGATGAAGCAGTGAGTCTCCACTTGAATATATACAACGTGGGGCCCCTGCAGAGGACGCTCACTGTGAGAACTGACTCGATAGCACTGGGTGATCTTTTATTTTCATTGGTTTGCTTACAAAGTTTGTATACGTCGTGTCTCACGCTGTTCTTCATCCACATTGTGCTTCATGCAATCATTCTCATGCACTATGTTTTATAAAATGAATCACTACTGGACCTTGGATCTGGGCAGTGGGTGATTTTATGGGAGCAGATCACCCAGGAGATTAGCTGCAGTGAAGGTGCAGTGGGCTCTGCTACCTGCTGTGAGCTGCTGAGAACTTAACTGGTGCACCTCCAGGCTCCTTTATATACACATGAAACCAAACCAAAGCCCTTGGCTGTCTGCTGAGCTGATCCTACTTCCCAACCGCCCTCCAAGGGCCCTATGGTAACCCTGCAGTCAGAGCAGAACTGCCCTCTCCACAGACCCTCTTGGGTCTCCAAGGCCGTAATCTTTCAGCAGGGCAGACTGCCACTTCTTTCTCTAACAGAAAGGCTGGTGGGTTCAAGCCACCAATCCTTTTATTATTAGCTAGACACTTTAACCATTATGCCACCAGGATTCCTTATAATATATACACATATAACCCCTAGCAAATATCTCACTGGCCACTGATTCCCATAGAGAAAACAACCAACCAATCTAAGAAGGATGCCAATCTTTCTTCTTTCACCTTCAGAGCAATCTGAGCTTGGTTCACACAATTATTGATTATGTGTGAGTGGGATTGTATTTAAATTTCTCTTCTCGCTTCTATTCTCAGAAATGCCTTCTCCTAACACCCTAGTGCTGATAACTATAATCAAGTTATCATTATAATAATTACAATAATGATAATAACAATATACTTGTGTCACATTTTACAGTTTATAAAATGCATTCAACATGGTTTCACATATATTAGCTCACATGGAGAAGGCACTGTTCTATATTCATGAAGACTGGCCTTGAGAATAAAACAATAGAAAGGGAGCAAACGAGAATAAGATGATATAAAGGAAGTAAATGATATTTGTGGCAGATCTTACTGGTGCACCTGCTTGCTCCTGTGGAATCTGGTAGCATTTCAGTGTACCCTAGGCTGACATCTAACAGCATCTCCCTCTCCTTTGAGTTGCCAGACCCTCACAGCCCACATGTAGGTTTGGATGGAAGTGACTAAAAATTCGCGTATTCCCAGGGCGTTTGCACTTCACATCCAATGGCCAGTGATGTGGGACTCTTAACAACTCCAGCCTTTTTACTTCTTGGCAAGGCTACTTCTGAAGTATGTGTTTTGCAACATTTTCTGGTGTGTCCTTGAAAGATGAAGCTTCAATCACCTCTGCAGTTCCTAAATAAGCCATGCGTACTCACTCTTCCTCTCAGGAACGGTGGGCCCCAGTGAGACCGTATCCAAAGTAGCCAGGGATCTTCTGAATCAATGGTGGGCACGTGATACACAAAAGATAAAAGAGCCACTGAAGACAGTCTCAATACCCCTATGACCACCATTATTTTCCCTTAGAAGGTCAAGCACTGTCCAAAATAATGCAGTAGTTGATATTATCATTAATTTGGCAATGCACCAACAAATGGATAAAAAAGCAAAGGAACAGAAGTTGTCAAAACTTTCATTCTACTTGGACCAATAATCAGTGCCAGTGGAGCTGCAGTCAATAAAGCAAATGATGTATTGTAAATAAAGTACTGCATTGGGAAATCAATTGCCAAAGATGTCTTTAAAGTGCTAACGAGAAAAGACACGAAAAGATAAATGTTTTTTAAAACTTTAAAATACAAAGATACTAATTTGATGACTATGGTACACTTCTAGTGCTAGCCAGGACATTTCAAGCTGGACTGTGAAAATTAAAGACAGGAGAATATGGAATTCACTGTGGAGGTCCATAAGAATGAATACGCCACTCTTGGAAGAAGAAATATGAAGAAAGATTGGTGAGACTTTGTCTTAGTGACTATGGATACATTATCAATAAAAAACAACACCTTAGGAAAGGACATTATGGTTAGATAAGCAGACAGGGCAGTTGAAAATAAGTGAAAGCCTGCGGGAGATGGACTGACGTGTTAATAACCACCTGGGAGTTGGCTCCTACTTACGGACACCAACCTTACATACAACTGTGGGGAGCCCTGGTGGCCTAGTTGTGAGGAGGTGCACTGCCAACCCAGAGGCGGTTCAAATCCACCAGCTGCTCTGTGGGAGAATGACACACAATCCACCCCCAGGCACTTAGAGCATCTGAAAACCTGCTAGAGGGTCAGTTCTGACTTGACAGCACACAACAGTAATATACAACAGGACAAAACCATGGCCCAGTCTTTTGCCATCTTCACACTTAAAAAAGAAAAAATTATATTGGTTTGCTTACAACGTTCATATCCATTGCATTTCACACTATTCTTCATTCACATTGTTTCATACAATCTTTCCCATGCATTACGCTTTATAAAAATTAAGCACCATTGGACTGTGCCCATCATTACCCTGTCTTTTCAGGTCCCCACTGGATATTTCCCATTTCCTTTACCCCTTCCCTCCACCCACCAAACTGCAATCCTGTGATGTAGCTCCTGCCCGTGCTCATCCCTCCGCTCCCACCCCTGCCCCCAGAAAGTCCCCACACGTTATCCTTCTATTTTTACAACAATGATCTTATGCCGTATTTGTCCTCTGAGATTCGAGCATTATGCTGTGTGAACTAACTCAGTCCCATTTTCACATTTTGTCCACTCTTGTCATTGTGAGGTGCTTTAGAGACTTACAACTCACAAAGACCCTTTGTACAAAATAACAAAGCCCTGCCTCACCTGCAGGATGCTCACAATCATGGCTATGCACAGAACCATTGCTCCGGTCCACAGGGCAGGAAACGTCAGGAAAATACCTTCTAACTGAACAAGAAGGCCTGCAGCTTCAACTCAGGACCACCAGAAAGGTGTTAAAGTGGGCTCCCCTTCCCCTTCACATCAACACCCCTGTTTAGCATGAAGAATCCAGAGAGTCTGTGCCCCATTCCCAAATGAGAAACCCACATGTGAATAAGACAATTTCTTTGGTTAAAAGGAACAAAAAAAATCATCGCTATTGGACTATGCTTCCCATTATCCTGTCTCTTCTGGTCCCCACTGTATCTTTCTCATTTCCTTCGCCCACTCCCATCACCCACCAAACTGTGCAGCCCTGTGATTTCATCCCTGCCCAGCCTCATTCTTTTGCTCCCAAGCCTCACCCCCTTGTATCCCCATACGTGTTTTTCACAATAAAAAAACCCAACAAAACAATAAAAACCACCGCTATAATCCCTGCCAGCAAGCAGCCCATCTCGTTGAGGCCTCTCCGTCTTTGGGACAATGACAATGAGGTTGAGCATGAGAGAGGTCATTGAGGATGGATCAGGATAAGACAAGGGTTAGATCTGTTGTTCACAAGGTGACTGAGCCTTAGTTGACTCCACGTCACCTAAGAATAACAAATTTACTGAACATGGTGTCTTTCCCCAGGGACTGGTCCCTCCCAGTAACATATCCACAATATATGGGTTTGTCATACTTGTCTCCAAGTAACAGTCTGATTGCTCTTCTTCCAAGACAGACTTACTAGTTCTTTTGGAATAATAGTCAATATTCTTTGTTAACACTGCAGTTCAAAGGC
This sequence comes from Elephantulus edwardii, assembly GCF_000299155.1. NCBI lineage: Eukaryota > Metazoa > Chordata > Mammalia > Macroscelidea > Macroscelididae > Elephantulus > Elephantulus edwardii. Next base: position 9,995,381 of record NW_006399830.1, on the reverse strand, counting down.
ATTCAAATTTCCTTTCATTTGCCTTACTCTTTGTCAAACTTTCATACACATATGAAGCGACTGAAAACATCATGGCTTGTCCTCAAAGTACCACCCTTGCTCTCTAGCACTTTACAGAGGCCTTCGGAAGCAGACTTATTCACAGTGGTATGGCTACTGATTTCCTGACTCTTGCTTCCATCGGTATGGTTATAAATCCAAGTAAAAGAAAAATTTTGACCACTTTCATTCTTTCTCCATTTATCATGATGTTGTTTTTTCGGTCCATCTGTGAGGATTTTTGTTTTCTTTATGTTCAAGTATAATACACGCTGAAGGCTATAGTTTTTGAACTTGCTTACTTCAAAGTGCTTCCAATCTTCATTTCTGGGGAGCAGAGTTGTGTCATCTGTGAGTGTTCGGATGTTCATGAGGCTTTCTCCAATCCTGATGCTGTGTCCTTCATACATCCCAGGTTTCCCCATTTGTTTCTCAGCATTTATAAAAACTATGACAAAAACATCTAACCTTGACACACAACATTTTTTGATTTGAAACCATGCAGTTGCACTTTCTTTATCGTTTGTATGAGTGGTTTGTGTGTAAATTTGAATCACAGTCACGTTAACTGGTGTTCCTTGTATGTGCATGGATATTCTGGTAGCATTGACAGATTTCTATTTCAGAATAGATCTCGAAATGTTCCTTCTGACAATGAATGTAACACGGCTCCTCTTCAATTTATCATTCTTAGCACAGCAGACTATATTATTGTCTAATTCAAAGTGGTCAATACCAGTCTGTTTCAGCTCACTAATGTTGAGGATATCAATCTTCAAGCATTTCCATTTCATTTTTTGACAACATCCAATTTTTCTAGATTCATACTTTGTACATTTCAACAATCAAGTTGCTATTGTATATTTGAAGCTGTTTCTTCAAATTTTGAATCCTGCCACATCAGTAAAAACTAATGCCTTGAAAAATTATCCCGCCTCCTACATTAAGGTCACCTCAGCTTTGAGGCGGCAGCACTTTCCCTGTCCTATTCCGAGTGCCTTACAATCGGACGGGCTCATTCTCAGACATTATGTAAGAAATGTTCTACAGCTATTTATAAATTTCTCTCGGACCAATATATTTTTTTCCACCAAAATATATTTCCTGGTCCTTATCCTCAATATTCCTTAGTCAGGGAGCTCTAATGAAATTTGTCTACCATGGGTGACTCTATTAGAAAAAAAAGAGTTCAGAAAAATATCTCACAATCTAAAACAAAAAAGCTAAACCGTTAATACTAATCTTAGCAAATTCTGAGAGAGCAAAGCATCTTTCCTAAGTTTGTATCATCAGAAAAACTGATGTCTCACACCACTTCTTGTACACTGTGTCTCAGAAAACAAAGCAGAAGTAGATCAGGCCTTCAGATTGCATTTCCTGGTATTGTCATGATTGATAAAGCAAAACCGGACAGGACTACAATTTATGAAGTGTGAGTGAAAGGAAAGAACAGCTGGTACAAGAAGAACTACAGGTCAATGCCCTGCTGGCAACTTAATCTCCTTCTTAGAAAACAAGTGTATTACAAAGCAACTAAGTCTCTTAAACAGCAGAGTGAGAAACAATCACGTCCTGCACCAATATGTTGGTGTTGTTTTTAGTTAGCTGTGGTGTAGTCTTAACATTCTCTCTAATCCGATGCAAGTGCCCTCTGGGCAGAGGCCCATCCACATCACCGACAGCCGCCTGAGCCATTTCTTTCTCACACGCGGTGACAGTCCATCCACAAGGGGTCCGGCTAGTCTTGGCTGTTGTTTTCTAGACAGCCACATCCTATCACTCTGGAACTCTTCTTTAATCTAGCATGCTTTCTCTTAGTTTTTAGCATGGTTTCTATTTTATATAAATATGCACACAGAGAACTAACTAGCTGGATAGCTGGCTAGATAGACATCATAGTATGTCATCAAGCTGGTATTTTTATCACTTATTCAGCCAATTATTTAATGCTTAAGAACATATAAAGAACCTCTGTCACCGTCATTGCTATGTCAGTAGACAAAGAAACAAAAAGAAATTTTAGTAAGCCAGCATAAAAAATTTAAAAAGACATTTTATTCCTTTAGAAACTCACAATTTGTGGCTGAAACCAAAACTATGAGAATTGCTTAATTTCATTCATTATAATTAGAGTTATTTCACAAGGTGTTTGACTGATGTTTAACAGGAAAAATCCGTATTTTAAATGTCTATAATGTGCACATTTTTAAAAAGTGATTCTGTAAAGCATACAAAGGTTTCTAAGAAATCCCGGTCACTTCTTTCCTCTGTGTGGCTTACAAGCAACACACTTGTCTATCTGGGTTGTATTCCATTCGATGGGAGTAACAAATTGGAGGAGCTTAGAGGAAAGACTCCTTCCTCTAGGACCCGTGCTTCCCTCTCTGTAAAATGATACTATGGGTCCCTGTGTGCCAAAAGCCCCTCCACATCTGACGTTAGGGGTTTTTTCTCCCATCTGGACTGGAGCAATGAACTGTTAGATGTTCTTGATTCACCATCCATTCACTCAACATACAATTCAAATATCCTTTAATTCAGACAACAAGAACTCATGCAGGGCTTCTGTGTGCCAGTCCTGAGGATGCACCGTACCCTGGAAGTTCTTTACAGCTTGAAGACCAGTCCTCATCAGAATCCTTTGTGAACCTTTTGACCCCTTTTGTTGGGCAAGGAGTCCTGGTGACCTAGAGCATTAGGTCATGGGCTGCTAACTGCAAGGCTGGTGATCTGAATACTCCTTTTAAGGTTTATAGACTTGAAAATACAGTGAAGGGTTGCCATGGGTAAGCACGGACTTAAGGGTAATGTTTTGGAATATTTTTAACTGAGTAGTGCAAAATTATTTTACAATCTTTTTGCTATTGTAGACAACTGTAACTAGATTAAGGTTCTCTAGTGCGATGGATGGCAAAGAGATTGAGATTGTTCACAGCTTCAGTTTGCTCGGCTCCACAGTCAACACTCTTGGCACCAGCAGCCAGGAAATCAAAAAATGTATTGCGATGGGAAAGTCTGCGGTTAGGGACCTCTCTAAAGTATTCAACAGCAACGGTGTCTCTTTGGAGATGAAGGTGCACCTGATACAGGCCATGGGCTTTGCAATCACTTGTTATGCATCAGAGAGCTGGACAATGACTAGGGAGGACAGAAGGAGAATTGATGCCTTTGAGCTGTGGTGCTGGAGAAGAGTATTGAGGGTACCATGGACTGCCAAGAGAACAAACAGATTTATCCTAGAGAGGGTTAAACCAGGCTGCTCCTTGGAGGCAAGGATACTGGGGATTCGTCTGACATACTTTGGACATGTTGCAAGGAAAGACAGGTCTTTGGAGAGGGACATCATGCTGGGTAGAGTAGAGGGACAGCGCAGGAGGGGAAGACCCTCTATGAGGTGGATTGATTCAGTGACTGGGGTAATCAGGATGGGTGTGTCAGAGGCAATGCAATTGGCACAGGACAGAGCAGGGTTTAGGGCTGTTGTACATAGGGTCGCTATGAGTCGTAAACGACTCGACGGCACATAACAACAACAACAACAACAACAACAACAACAACAGTGCAATGCTAACCCCAAAGGCAATGGCTTGAATCCACGAGCTGCTCTGAGGGAAGAGGGTGAACTGTGTCTCCCCCATAAAGCTTTACATTCTCAGCCACCCACTGGAGGGTCACTGTGAGACAGCACCAACTTGATGACAGTGGGTTATGAAGGGATTTCTCAATGTTTACAAGAGCTCAAAATCCAAGTATGAATAATGACTCTCAAAAGAATTGGTATCTGGAAAGCTTGTATCATCCCTCTATGACCCAGACCAAACAAATCCATTTTTTAAAGCCAACACAGCCTAAAAACACTTTAGAAAGAAAGATAACAAGACTGCTTATTTTGTGCACGTGCTTGAGAAAGACCAATGGCGAGAAAAGTCCGTCATGTTTGGTAAAATAGAAGGCAAGCAAAAATATGAAAAGAAAAAAAAAACCAAAGAAAAAGAAGGAAAACTCCTAAATTAGATGAATGGACACAAGCACAAAAATAGGCATTCAACAAACCAACATCCATGGTGATGGCATCCAGCACCATGGCCACTGCATCGACTCCAATTCACAGCGACCCTGTAGAAATGAGCAGTCCTGCTCGAGAGTGTCCCCAAGGCTGTGGAGCTTTACAGAAGCAGACCATCATCTTTCAGCCTGGCAACACAGGGTGAGTTTGAGCCTGAGAGCATTTGCTTACCAGTTGAGTGCTTTAACTACTGCATTCCAGGACTCCCTGGAAAAGGTACAGCACTGAGCAGTGCTGTGTTTCATTATCTAGAAGATCCCCACACCTGGGATCTGATTTGGTGGCAATGAACAATAGGATTATATTCTATTTTCTGTGGTAGTCCTGCAGTTATAATTGTGGCAAGACATATTCCTGCAGATAGATGCTGTCAAGTACAACCCATAGCGATCCTATGAACAGCCGACCTGTTCCCTGCCCCATCCCATGCCAGACTCATCATCTCTGACAGTGCTAGCAAGACAAAGATGCTACTATAAAGAGCGAACAGAGAGTGTACTGTGTGGGTGGGGACATGGGGTCAAGGGCCACATCGAATGAAGTGAAGTGTGTTACGTTAAACTCAAGATATTGTGAACGGTGGAGGAGAGGCCTCTTAACCGACCTTGTCTTAGAACAGTGACACATACTAGAGAAGCATTTCTGTTATGTCAGAGAGCTGGACAATGACTAAGAATGATAGAAGAAGAATCTATGGTGTTGAGCTGTGGTGCTGGAGAAGAGTCTTGACCATACCATGGACTGTCAGGAGAATGAACAGGTCAGTACTTGAGAAAATGAAACTAAGCTGCTCCCTGGAGGCAAGGATTTTGAAGGTCCGTCTCAGATACTTTGGGTACGTGGCCAGGAGGGACCAGTCCTTGGAGAAGAACATCATGCTTGAATAAACAGAGGGACAGTGAAGGAGAGGAAGACCCAGGATGAGATGGATTGACTCAGTGCCTGAAGAAACGGGATTAGGTGTCAGAGATGATGAGATTGGCTGAGGATAGGGCAGCGTTCAGAGCTGCTGTACATAGAGTTGCTATGAGTCAAAGGCAACACCACAGCACATGATAACAACAATAACAACAACAACATCACTCAGGCAAGGCTTCTGAATTGATCTAGACAAAGAGAGATGGTGGAGGAAGAGGTAGGCATGAAGAAAGAGAGAGGAAAGAAAGATGTGGTTGACAAAGTCCATGTACTGGAAACAGTGCAGATAACAAGTGCAGCTGGGGAAACAGACATCTTTAAAAAAACTTTCTAAAAAAAAAAACCAAAAAACTTTCCATAACAACTTAATTTCTTAATTGCAGTCAATTTCAACCATCTCTTTTCTCACACAGAATCCCAGGGATAGATCAATACCATGGAGAATAAAGATCTTTTCTGTAAGATCTTTTTGGGAAGCAAGGGACCAGAAGGATGATGTTCACATACCAGAGAATGAGCCCTAATAGGGAGAGAGAGAAATAACTCCTGCCTTCGGAGGGTGCACGTGACATCTGGGTTTCTATCCAAAGGTACTCCTCTCCCCAGTCTAAGGTGTTACCTGCACTACATGCCTCCAGTTCTTCTTCAGGTCATTCTTTAGATCTCCCCAATATTCCTCCCTCTCCCACATAGTAGAAGGTGCCTTTGTCAAAGCAGTTGCCAAGCTCCATGGTTCATTCTAGGTCCCTCGCTTAACTTTATAAATCAATATCATTGTTAGAATTACTCATTCATCTCCTCATCAAACCAACTTTCTTCTCAGGCTTCTCCAGGATTTCCTCTTTTTAGTTCCTTTTGTGGGATTCCACTTCTTTCCAAATTATTTTTTTAACGAAAGTTTACAGAGAAGTTAGATTTTTATTCTTTAATTGTTACACAATTTACCCTCCTCCCTGCAGTCCCCCTCTCCAGTGCACTTTTAATATTCATTCACTGTTGTAGTTACCTCCCTCGGCCCCTCCCCCAGTCCTCTTATTCTATAGGTTAGGGGGCTCCAAGTTCTCACATCTTGGTCTCAGCTCTCTCTGCCTGGTCCCAGGCTCTTAGCGTCAAGCAGCACCCATCTGCCAACCACTCCTGCATTTATAAGTCTAGCCCAAACCTTCATCCTGAACTCTAAATTTGTACGCACAGCTGTTTGTCAGCACTTTTACTTGGTATAGTTATTATAGTCATGCTGGACTTAGGGTTCTCACTTTGATTGCTCTGTGCTTTCTTTTTCAATCTGTAGCAATTACATAGGCCAAAGACCTTGATGGTATCTTTCAATTTCCTCTCTCTCAGTCTTCAAATTCTATTGACTTTCCCTACAATATGTCTCTACTCTGACTCTGTACCACCTGATCCCAGCTGTGCTCTGCAGTGTAGCTGTTCTTCCTGCTTCCCCCCCTTTTCCCTTTAGCTAAATTGCTAATCAGACCAGAAATACCGTTTTAAAGCCTACATCTTGTCTGATCTGATGCAGTTCCCTCCAAGGGCACTCGGGGTCTGTACAGAAGAGAAGCTCAAGTCCTGCCGACAACCTCCCCACCCCCGCAACCCAGGATCTGTTCGGCTGTCACTTGCTCTCTGCTTTCAAAAATTATTATTACTAATCACCTGCATTTCTCTCACTTGTAGGGCTTCTGGAACAGACCATTGTAAGGAAGAGGTTTTAAAACAGAAATTTCTTTCCTCAAAGTCCAGAAGGCTAGAAGGTAAAGTTAGCACCTAGCTTGAGAAGGAGATCTTTGCTTGTCTGTTTCCGCTTCCTGAAGCTCTCGAGTTTGAAGATTCATCTGCCCTCATCACCTTTATATACTCTGCCTTTCATCCTGTGATCCTGCTTCTCTGTCTAACCTGCTCTTTCTTGTAACTCACAGGTGATTAGGTTTAGTACACTCTATCCACATATGGTCTCATTAAAATAACAACAACCCTGTTCCCAAATGGAATTATGCCCACAGCAAAGGGGTTAGGATTCCAATTTTTAATTTTTATCTACCCACAAAGACCCCACTTGTATTGATTGGGCATAGCTAACAAGTTCTCTGCCATTGAAGATGTTCTCCTCTCTTTCTAGAACTCTCTTTCCTTTGATTTACGTTTAGCCCAACTTTCCTGCCCTGGCTCCTGATCTCCTTCAAGCCCTTCCCCGGACGGTACCTCTTCAGTGAAGTCTGCTCTGGCCCACCTACTAAAATGATACCACCTACCACCTCCACTTGGCATTCCCTATTTCCCTTTCTGGTCTACATTTTACTCTATTACTCTGCAGTATGTTATCAAATTTAGTTATACATAACGCTTATTGTTCACTGTCTCTCTCCTCCCGCTTGAAAGTGAGTTTCAAAGTTTAGGGAGCTTACCTTTCCGATTCACAAGTCTACTAACTCCAGTGCCTTCAACAGCAGCCAGCCTATGGTGGACACTTAGCAGGTATTTGTCGACGAAACTGGATGAATGAATGGGAATGGCAGAAGCCAAGAGAGTGAGGAGGGGAGGAGCCAGTGGTCTAGAGGGGCCTCTGCTCCTATCCTCCTCGTTTGTCAGCTTCTCTTGGGTCCCCTTGAATGTAGACCCTATAAATGAATCTCTGTTCCTATGATCATTTGAGGTCACGGTGGTTTACATTCAAACATCTCTAAATAAATAATCATCATCCTATTCCTTTCCCTCCCAAAAGTTCAGAGATTCAGCTTACCTTGTAACGAGTTCAAAAGAATTATCTAGGTTCAGGACCATGTCATGAAACAAATCTTTCAACTCTCTAAATCCTCCTCAACCTAACGGTCTGCCTCATTTAGGAAAACTTGCCTGACACCATTAATAGAACACTCGTTTGCTCCCTTAGAAATTTTGGAATTGGATTATATTCCGTTTATCAGATGATATATTTGGGTTTCTCCTTAATTGCAAAATTGTCTCTCTACAATAAATTGTAAAGCAACTTTAGAGGATGCATAATAACAATAGCTGGTATTTGCTGGGATTTTAATAGGTGCTATGTACTGTTCTGAACTGTTGCACAAAGTACCCCATTAATCACCACAACTACCTCATTAGACAATATGTACTATTATCTTCATTTACTGATGAATATACCGAGTCCTGGAAAGTGTTACCAGCTTGCTCAATATTTTAAGTTCATCAAACAGATGAATTAGAATTTCAACTTGGTATAATTGTGTTCTAGATGATACATTCATAACCAGTGCACTATTTCAAACTTTTCAGTGGATGGACTGCAATTCCTTCAGAGACACTATTCAAATGATAAGGAGTTCTGGGGACTTCGTGGTAAGGAGTTGTGCTGTCAATTCAAAGGCATGAGTTTCAATCTATAGGCTAGGCCTCAAGAGAAAGATGGCAATCTCCCACGTGGCTCACTGCCTCTGAAAACCCCTGGAGGGTCAGCTATGAGTCAGTCTTAACTCAATGGTACATAACAACAACCATAATTAAAAACATACCATTAGTGCTCAAAGGTGGTCCATAGACCTGCAGCTATTTGTTCTCCACCTGCAAACTCATTGAGTCAGACACACATTTTAACAAAATTCCTGGTGACTCATATGCCGATTGGGCCGATTGGCAGCATCATGACAGATGATGAAGAGATTGAGATTGTTGACACCTTTAGTTTGCTTGGCTCTACAATCAACACTCTTGGTACCAGCAGCCAGGAAATTGAAAGATGAATTGCACTGGGAAAGTCTGCTGTCAGAGACCTCTCCAAAGTACTGAACAACAATGATGTCAGTCTGGAGACTAAGGTGCTCCTGATACGGGCCATAGTCTTTGCGATTACTTGCTATGCATCAGAGAGCTGGACAATGACTAGGGATGATAGAAAGAGAGTTGATGCCTTTGAGCTGTGGTGCTGGAGAAGAGTATTGAATATATCATGGACTGCTAGGAGAACAAACAGGTTCGTCCTGGAGAGGGTTAAACCAGGCTGCTCCTTGGAGGCAAGGATTCTGAAGCTTAGTGTGACATACTTTGGACATGCTGCAAGGAGGGATCAGTCAGTCCTTGGAGAGGGTCATCATGCTTGGGAGGGTGGAGGGACAGCACAGGAGAGGATGACCACTGATGAGATGAATTTGGGTAATGGGGATAGGTGTGTTGGAGACAATAAGATTGGCAAGGGATAGAGCAGGGTTTAGGGCTGTTGTATGTAGAGTCGCTATGAGTCACAGGTGACCCGAAGGCACATAACAACAACAATTATGCACATTAATGTTACAGAAATAGAACAGTCTTTACAATTCAAAATGTTCTAGGAATGGGAATTCAGAAGGAAAGTGAAGACAGCTCTCAGGGAGGACTTGGAGAAATCAGAATGGAGGTAGAATGTTCTAATGTCAAATGAACAAAGCCAGGGTTTAGTGTTAAGGAACTCTGCTGCCAGTGCAAAGGTACCCAGTTTGAATTCACCAGCTGCTTTCCAGGAGAAAAGATAAGCCTTCTCCTCTTGTGTGACTGACTGCCTCTGAAAACCGGCTGGGGGCAGCCATGGGTTGGTTCCAACTTGATGGTGCAGGAAGTACCTTCTAGAAGTAATTCACCGTCTCTGTGAGATGAACCTCACGACTAACCAAAAGTTCGGTACCTCAGAAGAAAGGTCTGGCAATAGGCTTTTAAAAGTCATAGGAAACCTCTATGGAGCACATTTCTACTCTGGTACACACGAGATCAGCTTGAGCTGACAACTGGTAAGGGGAAAATAAAGTATTTTCAGAATCTGAGAAACAGGACAAACTGGGGGGCATTGTCACCAAGAAGGAACCAACTCATAGTTGACTCTCCAGCGAGTTTTCATGAAGCTGTAAACGGCACAGGAGGAAACGGCTTGTTTTTCCTCCCAAGGAGCTGCTGTGCATTTGAACCATCAGCGACCCCTCTACCTTTGGGTTATCAAAGGTCATGAGAATTCCATAACGTCTAGTCTTCTTCAGATATATTAGAATATTAAAGGGGGTTAATAGATGTTTATCCACTTTAACCTATCTCCAATATTTTCATATACCTGGGGCCATCTCCATGTCTACAACAGTGACTTTACATCCAGCAGTATCGTGTAGCCTAAGCCACCATGGATGAGGGATAATGTCCATGGAGTTATCGGAATTATAAATACTTAAGGACTCAGGTGCACAAGCCAAGATGCAGGAGACAGGATGAGTCTACCGGGGATGCACACCTGTCCCTGGCAGAGCAGCTCTGGGGCCCCCTTAATCTGCGCTTTCACTTCTGTTAGATGCTTTTGCAGCTAATAAACCCTTTGAGTGGCATCCAGGCAGGCTGTGGGGTGACTGCTCTAACAATGCATGTGTATCCTACTAATTAGAGCATCATCGTTATTTTGAAATACTTGATATGAAAACATTCTGTTGCATTTGAAATCCATCTGCATTATCACAAGAAATTTTAGCTCACATTTGTCAGTGAAAAAAAGAAAAAATACAAAACCAGCCATGGAGGAGCTTTTTGTTTCTTTAAATATACTTTCAACTACTGTAAAATTTTGAGTAGTATCAACACTGGTTTTATCTCTTTTTTTATCACCTACCAGTGTGAAGCAGATTATCCGAGAGGCCGGGCTCTATGAGGAGAAGCGTGGCGTCAGGATTGGTGGAAGATCTAGCAACAATCTGCGTTATGCAGATGACATAACCCTGCTCGCTGAAACGGAGGAGAACCTCATGCACTTACTGCAGAGGGTCAAGGACTGCAGCCTTCAGTATGGAGTGAGGCTCAATGTCAAGAAGACAAATATTCTCACCACTGGACCAATCGGTAGCATCAGGATGGATGGCGAAGAGATTGAGATTGTTCACAGCTTCAGTTTGCTCAGCTCCATGGTCAACACTCTTGGCACCAGCAGCCAAGAAATAAAAAACCGTATTACGATGGGAAAGTCTGCGGTTAGGGACCTCTCTAAAGTACTCAAGAGCAATGGTGTCTCTCTGGAGACTAAGGTGTGCCTGATACAGGCCATGGTTTTTGCAATCACTTTTTATGCATCAGAGAGTTGGACAATGACTAGGGAGGATAGAAGGAGAATTGATGCCTTTGAGCTGTGGTGCTGGAGAAGAGTGTTGAATGTTACCATGGACTGTCAAGAAAACAAACAGATTCATCGTAGAGAGGATTAACCCAGGCTACTCCTTGGAGGCAAGGATTCTGGGGCTTCGTCTGACATAACTTTGGACATGTCGTAAGGAGAGACAGGTCTTTAGAGAGGGACATCATGCTGGGTAGAGTAGAGGGACAGCGCAGGAGGGGAAGACCCTCTGTGAGGTGGATTGATTCAGTGACTGGGATAATCGGGATGGGTGTGTCAGAGGCAGTGCGATTGGCACAGGATAGAGCAGGGTTTAGGGCTGTTGTACATACGGTCGCTATGAGTTGCAAACGACTCAACGGCACATAACAACAACAACAACAACCAGTGTGGATAAATGTTCTTGCCAGTGGTGACTAGCAAAGATTTGGAACAATCAGATATTGAGTGGAATCTTCTCAAATATAAAATCTGTTATGAAAATTCATATTTATACTTATATTTATGAAGAGTTGTTGTTATTGTTGTGGATCATCGAGTCAGAACCGACCCATAGCTGACCCTCCAGAGGGTTTTCAGAGGCAGTTAATGACATGGGAGGAAGTTGCCCATCCTTCTCCTACGGAACAGTTGGTGGCCTCGAACCGCATGCTTTCAGCTTTCAATTGCAGCACAGCTTCCACCCACCAGAGCTCCCTTTTTAAGAGGATAGTGGAGAAATAAGATCCAATCATACTGACTTACTGACTTATGTGGTTGTTAGGTCCACCGCGTCAACTACGACTCATATTGACCCTATGAACAACAGATCTGAAGCCTGCTCTATCCTGTCCCATTCTCACCTAGCTTTGTTCACACAACAGTTCTTGGTTTAAATATGGGTTTTATACGAAAAGAATTAAATGTACTGGGATTCTCATTCTTCTCAATCGAAGCCACAGTTTGTTATGATCCACACAATCAAATGCTTTTGTGTGGTTAATAAAACATAAATAGACACTTTTCTGGTATACTTTGCTTTCAGCCAGAATCCATGCAATTTCAGCAATGATATCCCTGGTGTCAAGGCCTCTTCTAAATCCAGCTTGAACTCTGGCAGTTCTCTGTGTATTAGCCTACAGATTTTTGGATAATCTTCAGCAGTATTTTGCTTGCATGTGATATTAATGATAATTGTTCAACAATTTCCACATTTGGTTGGATTGCCCTTCATGGGAATGTGAACAAATACGGATTTCTTCCAGTATTGGTTAAACAGCTGTCCTTCAAATCTCCCCTGGCATAGACTGATGCACACATCCAGGCTGCATGTGATATCTGAAACTGGTCAGTTTCAGTCAGTTCCTGGGACCTTTATTTTCTTGCCAGTATCTTCAGTGCAGATTGAACTTATTCCTTCATAACCACTGGCTCTTGTTCATATGATATTTCCTAAAAATTTTTCAGTGTCAGCTAATTCTTTTTGGGACAGTGATTTCTGTGTATTCCATTTTCTCCTGATTCTTCCTGGATCAGTCAAGATTTCACCCACAGCATCTCTCAGGATTACAACTTGAGAAAAGCACAGACTAGTCCACGGATTGCCAAGAGAACAAACCTATGTTTCTGGGAAAAGTGCAGGCAGGGCACTCCTTTCAGGCCAGGATGGTGAAGATTTATCTCATACACTTCAAGCATGTTGCCAGGAGAGGCTATTCTTTGGAAGGGACATCATGCTTGGAAAGGTGGAGGATCAGTGAAAGGGAGGAAAATCCTCAACGAGATGGATTGGGACGGTGACTGCAGAAATGGGCTGAGGGGTCAGAGAAGATGAGGCTGGCACAGGAGAGAACAGGGCTCGGATCTGCTGTTCACAGGGTCTCTATGAACTGTACTCAATTTGGTGGTGTCTCACGACAGTACCTGCCAGTGGTCAGGTACTTAAATGCTGTGGTGTCCAGGAACTCCCAGAGACGGCAGGTTGTCTTCCTTCGAGAACCTGCCACCTCGTGCGCTAGACTGTGCAGTCACGAAGAGCTGGGAGGTTTAGCTTGACATGAAGATGTTTGTGGATGTCTCTTTCATCTGACAGAAGCTGTTAAAAGCATGACCTGGACAAGTGCATGTTTTCTTTGCTTTTCTGTGATCCCTCCTTTTCACTCAGAAGGCTACACGGCATTTAGGAGCTTCATCTAAAGAGCTGCAGGTTAAATGACAACTTCTGCTCATAGGCAGTCTATCTTCTTCTTTTTTTTAATTTTATTTTATTTTATTATTATTTTGTGTCTGTGTACGGTCAAATTGGATCTGACTGGTACAGGAGGAGATTGCCCCTCCTTCTCCAGCAGAGCATCTGGTGGATTTGAACTACCTAACTCTGGGGTTGCAGTGCAGCCTTTTGCCATTAGGACACCAGAGCTCCCAATCTATCTTCTTACACCACAATGGAAGAAGGCAGAATCCTTACCTCTAAATCCAAAGGCTCCCTTTTCCTTCTTGGTGGCACAACATAAAGTCAGCATTTTGATGACAGTGTCAATCACTGTTTAATTCATGGGAGACAAGCCACCTTCATTAAGAAGCTGGCAGAAAGAGGCCTCGATTCTATAAGAAATGCAGAACCCCTGGGTGTGGGAATACAATTGCACCCAGACACTGAAACATACCCCTTGCCATGGCAGGTGAGCATGGCGGAGCGGGGCTTCACGCGGTCACTTACACGGCCTGGAAACAGAGCCTCAGGGAGGATCAGTAAGAAGGTGAGCTCAAAAAGGGGAGAGGAGGGGAGGCTGCTGGGATGCCAGGCAGAGACTGTCAGCAGAGAAGGCATCGCCTGTTAGCTTGTAAAGACCAGAAGCGGTCTTTGGCAGGCAGCTATAACTTAGATAAATAAAACTGAGAAAGTCAACTACTGAAAAAATGCCTCAAATGGACTGTTCGGTAGAAAAAAAATGGTTCAGAACATGAGTTCCATAGTAGAAAATGGCAAAGTCAAGTTCTTCAGGACACTTGAGGATGCAAGACCACTGGTACTGATGGATTTGTTGACTTTGCTTTTCATGCAGAGAAAATTAATGGCACATAACAACAATAATATACTGTGACAGGTCTGGAAGCAGGAGGGGCACCCACTTCCTAAACAACATGCCTCCGGAAACTCTATGAACTTTGATAAATGTTGATAGGTGTAGAGGGGCTTCAGGCCTTTTGATTATAGGGTTGCTAGGAGTTGTACTCTACTCGAAAGCAAACAACAACAACAACAGCTTTTCAAGGTGATTTCTGTAGCTTTGGTTTATTCACTTAGGACTCCATTGCATCTGTTTCTCCCTAACTTACTGCAAAGTGGCCAGTCACCTCAATGCCCAGGTCACCTCCAGTAGTCAAGGGACATTTGATTGCTCTGTATTCTACACACACATGAACTTAAATCCCAAAATCCTCCACAGAACATTCACAAATGGAATCACATATGAAATAACTCACAGAAATAACTATAGAGCACTACCTAGGAGCCCCAAATGGTTAAGTACTGAATTGCTAGCCAAAAGGTTGACAGTTCAAACACTTCCAGTGGCACCCTGGAAGGAAATTCTGTTGATCTGATTCTAAAAGGCCTTGGAAAATCTTAGAAAGCCTTTGGAGCCCAGCTCTGTTCTGCACTCACGGGGTCACCGTGCATCCAAACCAACCCAGCATCAACTGGTAACATCATTACAGCCCAGCGGAGCACTACTAATGTTAAAGCTTGGGTGTCCAAAGGACGCAAGAGAGAGAAGGAACCTACAAATACAAATAAAGAGCACTGCAAATCATGGGCCTAGCAAGGATTTCTATCTAGAGGGTTGTCCTGAGTCAGAATAAACTTAATGGAAGTGAGTTTCCTTTTGGTTTTCACTCAACATGGTACTTGTTCTAATTAGAAGAGGGAAAGAGACACAAAAAACATGCAGAGAGTGGTCCCTGTGACAATGGAGCACACTGGAGCACGGTGTCTACCCACCAGCGAACGCCCAAGGGTGTCAGCAGCTAGAGGAAGTGAAGAGAAAGGAACCAAGAACATCTCCTAGGTGGCATCAAGGAGCAAGGTCCACCTACATCTCCGTTTCAGACTCGGGCCACCAGAACTGTGAGAAGAAATTTCTGTTGTCTTAAAAATCACTCTGGTTGGGGGTCGGGGAGAAGGGATGGGCAGGGAGAAAAGTGCAACAATGAATGAATGGAAATCCAAAGTCTCTATAAATTTTCATTAAAATTAATAATAATAATTAAAAAAAGAAAAAAATCACGCTGTTTGTGGTGATATGTTATGACAGCAATAGGAATCAAATAGATCTCCCACATTTAATCCCCTCAACTCACAGTATTCACTGATTTAGAGACAGTCTGTGGAGTGGCATCCTGGTAACCCTCTCCTGATAACTCACGTGCTGAACGTGAGGTCCACGCTGGCCACCTGCTTTCCATAGGCCAAATATTTCCGTCCCAGGAAAAAGAGCAGCTGGTGTAAATAGGTGGTGTTGGTTAGGAATGTTGACCAGACCACGGACTGGCAAAAGGATGGTCTTGGATAAAGTGCTATCAGAGGATTCCTTGGAAGCAAGGAGAATGAGACTTTATCTCCTTTATTTTGAGCATGTCAGGAGGGACCAGTGCCTGGAGAAAGACCTCATGCTTGGTCAAGTAGAGACTCATCAAAAAGGAGGAAGACCCTCCCTCCGACACACTGACAGAGTGACTCCAGAACTGGGTGCAGGCACAGCGGACATGAGAGGGTAAAAGGCCGGGCAGGATTTGGCTCTGCTCTACCCGGGGTTGCCATGAGTTGGAGCTGAGTTGATGGTACACAGGGGAAAACAGAACTTGCAAAGCTTGAGTATATTTTAGGTCATCTCCGATTCTCTTCACTACATGGCCCTGAACTCTCAAGGCAGACTTCATTTTCATTGCATTGCATGAAAGAGGCTGGGCATGCCTCTCTATGAGGAGGAAGGTAGGTTGCACAAAATTGAATGGCAATATATTGCAACAGCTCTAAAAAAGAATTGCTACTCTAGAGAATATTCTCTTTCTAAATGGCTATAAAGGCCCCACGCTCCAGAAAAGTCTGAAGAAAAACGGCCTCCCAGCGCGGGCATTTATTTTTATGGCTGTGTGGATTGCTCCCTTCCACCCCTGCCGACAGCGTACCCCAGTGCCAGCCAACTCCCAGACCTAATCCTACACCCGGTTCTCAGCTCCCAGCTGGGCTAGCCTGCCCAGATGACATGATCCAGTCTGCTTGCACCAGGCATCCAAGTCAAAAATTATCAAGTGAAAGAGTCTATCTGTCTTTATAAGTGCATTGTGAACTTTACAGTTTAATATTAAACTTGCATCATAAAAAATGGCTCATAAATGGCTAATAAAAGCCTAGTTTACAGCTTATAAAGTGCATCAGTACTTTGCACGGGTTTGCCTGGGAAGATTTATGTGCAAGCTCTTTGTCTCCTGCTTAAAGATTATTTCTACCCCCCCAAAAAACCCATTAAAAAAGAACTCTTGAGCGATGGCCCGTTGGTTGAACCCTGCATGGCACCAAACTCGAGGTTTCCCAGAAACAACGCCACAGCACGGCCACTCATTAGTGTTGCAGGAAATGCCTGAGGCTCAGGAGCCGGCAGGGGCTGCAGGCTGGGTGGCAGGAGGAGTTTTGCTTGGGAGGGATTGGCAAGAACTTTGGGATCAAGTAATGGCTAGAAAATCCGGAGCAGGGAAGCCTGTGTTAGAACTGTTCCCCAGGGTCTGAGGAGCAAGGAGGAGCAGAAATGACAGGGAGCCCAGCGTTTAACCGCGGAGTGCCCAGGACTCCCCCAGAGCACGCGGAGACACGTTTAATGAGAGGCGGGAGATGGCTGGCCGGCTCCTTCTGCTTTTCTCACTGTCTCCTCCGCTTAACACAGTCTTGATATATGTGACTCCAGCCCGCTCACCCCTCCGCCCTACTTCACTTTTTATTACCCACCGCACCGCTTTATCCAGGTTTATATACTTCATTATGTTCTCCGCTGTCACTTCTCTTATTTCATTTTTGATCTTTATTCTAACTCGGAGGCTGGCGGCTGTGTTGCCACATTTCCTGCCTGCCTCCCCCACAGTCCTCTGTGCTGTCAGGGACCCAGGCCCTCCCACACCCAGCGGCTCCTAACAGATGGAGAGGGTTGAAAGGAGATGGGTTTGGGGGGTGTGACACCCTGGGTGTGAGGGGCCTTGAAATCCTGGGCCCCTGCAGTGGCCCTGCCCTCAGGGCTTAGTGCAGCTTGGCCACTCCCCCAGCTCTGGAGTAGACCACATGTGCAAGGGACGTGCTGGACGTCAGGGTACACCCCAAACAATACACAAATGCGGCCTCATCTGCCCAAAAAAATCCTAGGGGAGCCGCCAGATGCAGACGAGGCCACCATTTCTGAACAGAACACCGTAAGGTTGCCCACTGTTTTCAGACCTAGATTGCCAGGCCTTTCTTCTGAGGCACTTGTCCTCCCCCACTCCCCTGCCCCAGACTCGATACATCTGCAAAGTGTAGAAAATAGCTTTTCTGAGTAAAATACCTCAGTCAGGAAAGGATAAATATTGCAAAGTGCCACCGCTGTAAAATGGGACAGACGTTGGGGTTGGGGAAAACCTAAGAAAAGAGGGGATAAATAATGTATATTGTATTGAAACAAATGAGGGAGAGAACTGTTTAAAAGGAACATAGGAATATAGGATTAGGTATTATTTTCATGACAAGATTAGAGAAAAAGAAATGCAGAGTAAAGTGGGCTGTGGATTGGAGGGGGATTGTATAACAATGAAAGAATTTTTTTTTCTTCAAAGAGGAAAAATGAACTGGGGGGAGGGGTGGGCAGGGAGGAGAATGTGCAACAATGAATGAATAGGGGGGAAATGAAATGGAAAGAATATGCTGTAAAAATATATTTAAGTTGCATTAAAAAATCATTAATTAAAAAGAAAATAGCTTCTCCAGTCCCTGTTCACATCGATTATTGGGATTCATTAGGACATGACAGTGAGTGCAGGGAGGACCACAATGCTCTTCACAAAGTGCAGCTGTTACGGCTGCTCGGGGCTGCGGGGCTGACCACACACACGGTGACCCTACGAACAACAGATCGGAGACTCATCTGCTCAGACCTGCGGGACTGACCACACACATGGTGACCC
>NW_006399830.1:9951915-9976746 GCF_000299155.1 Elephantulus edwardii | reverse complement strand
GGGACTGACCACACACATGGTGACCCTGTGAACAAAAGATCGGAACCTTGCCCTGCCCGGAGTCTTCTTCATGGCCAAGTTCAAGGCCACTGTTGCAGCCAGGGTGCCAGACTATCTTGAAACCCGACCGGAGAGTCAGCTATGGGTCAGTTCTGACTCGATGGTACACAACAACATTTATATACAGCAGACCATGGGGTCAATTACAACTTAGTGACCCTCCATTGGATGCTACCAAAGCTCTTCAGTTGATTATTAAGTGGGAAAAAAAACCCCCAAACCCCACCACAAACGGAAGTTATGGAAGCATGCATAAAATATGACTGAATTATTATCAAGGAAAGGCATAAAATACTTCTCTTTTAATAATTAATTTAGTCATTCAACTAATAGAAATGTTGCTGCTGTGTGCCACAGAGTAGATTCTGCAACCCGAAGACAGGACAGAACTTCTCCCTAAAACTTCCCAAGCTAAACATACGCGGGCACAGACCCATGGAGCTTTGCTCCTGGTGGACTCAAACCATTGACCTTCTAGTTAGATGCTAAGTGCGTAACCATTGCGCCACCCAGGCTCCTTCAAACTATGCTAGAGCTCCTCTGTGTGCCACGCCCATTCAAAGGTTCTGAGGATCCAGTCACAGACAAAGCAGCAAAAGTCCTTGCCTTCCAAGAGCTGTGTCATGGTGGGCAGGACAATCATGGAATTGAGCGGCTAGACCGTGCAGCGATGGACAGATCAGTGGGAAAATAAAGCAGCGGGAAGGGGAACTCGGAGAGCCTGCCTAATGGGGGTCATTATTTTGAACGCGTTGTTCATGGAGTGAGAGGCAGGAATAGGCAGTGATTTGTTCCATGACTTGTGGTCCAACTCAGCTAGAACTGACAATATACATAAGAAATTAGAACCTAAGTTTGTAGCCAATTCCTACTGTGCAGTGTGTTGTCCTATTAAGCAAAAGGTCAACAATTTACCAGCCTGTGTAAGGGAGGGAAATGGGCAGTGTCCATAACACGTTTTACAACCTCAGAAACCCAATGGAGAGACACACTGAGTCGAAACTGACTTGATGGCCGTGAGAATAGGTCACCCTATAGCCTTGCCTTTTCTTATTAGTAAATTCTCTAATCCCTTAATTCCAGGATTTGTTGAGGGTAGAAGCAGAGTGCGGGAATCCTTCCTGTAGCAGAAAGAATTGGGGAGACAGGGAAGGAGTCCGTGCTGGGTCATGGGCTCCAGGTCTATAGCCTGTATAGCTCCCTGCCATGAGCCAAGCACCAGGCGCAGAGAGCCATGACGTGGGAAGTCACCCAGGGCAGGGACGAGGTGCCTCCCAGTGTAACCTGTGGGAGCCAACGACTGGGGGCACCCATGATGCCTGGCATAGCATGTGACCCACAGTTGGCCCAATTCAACAGCAAACTTACTGTTTGTGTGAAGTCAAACCGTCTACTGGCTGCCAAATGTTATATTGTGAAAAATGTGCCATTTCTTGCACTTCCAGATGTGTAGCTAAACACAAGTGCATCATACAGGTAAATATGCGGACAAAATGCAGTCCAGATAGAGGAAGAAGGGGAGGCAGGCACACTGTGTGAGGAGACCTGGGAGTCTTGAGGCCCTGGATGTACGTGGTTATTTGAGTGACTGTCATTGGGTGCTGTTGAGTCAACCACGGCCTGAATGAAACCTGGCTTTACCTCCTTCACGCTCCAGCCCACTGCTGCATCACCTGAGGCTCTGCTATGGGTCAGTTCTGACTCAATGGTACACAACAACAACATTAATAGACACTGGACCATGGGGTCAATTACAACTCAGTGACCTTCCATTGGATGCCAAAACTTTCTCCCTTTCAGTGACCTCCTCCAGCCTGGCGTCTTTTCCCAAGGACGGGCCCCTCCTCCTCGTCATCTAAATTTGAAGACCAGCTGTTGGGAGATGTTGTGGTGTCGTTGTTAACTGTCCTGGAATTGATCGCTGACTCATGGGGATGCCACACGTGACTGAAGGACACACTGCTGACCCCGTGCCCCCTGGCCCACACTGGATGGTCAGTTGTGAATTAGACCTTGATGGCCCCACAGGGTTTGCACTGGCCGATTCTCAGAAGCAGCTCTGCAGGACTTTGTTCTTCTCACCCACTTGAAAGTTCCTCTGAAACTTGCTCAGCAACGCAGCAACCCGCCAGCCTTCCTTGACCCACGGGAGGTGGCTGGGCAGGTGGGGGGGCCCTGGATGGGAACTGAACCCAAGGCTCCAGCATATTCTGTCACAGGCTGCAAACCTCTTTTTCTATCCTATATTCATTCTTCTGCCAGTACATGTTGATACATTTTATCACATGCAATCATAAAAAAGCTTTTCAAGAAAGGGGATATAAATTCATTATTCGTGCAAATGAAACTATATTTTAAGTGCATGGGGTAAAATAATTCAATAAAGAAAATTCCACCACAGCCACTTGTCAAGTGCATGCACACATCCAGCAAATCAGATCTGAAAGATCCATCTGCTTTGCAGAGCTGATGGTATGTAAGTGTACACGACGCTTTCAGATGTGTAGATCTAGCTCGGCAATAGCTCTCTTGCAACATCATCTTATTCCAGACACTCAGCATCGTGAACAGGAGGAAGATTTATGGTTTGACTAAGGAGAGCTGCTGCAGGAATGAGATCAATGGTACACAAGTCAGCGTGAGGAAGGGGCCCGTGTCCAGGACTCTGCCTCGCTGAGGGGAGGCAGAGAGTCTATGGTTTCTCCGACCATTCGAGGAGGGAGTGAGCAACACACTCAGCTTCCTTCAGTTCTCTCTAACAGCTGGCTTGTCTGGACACACCCAGTGGGTACCGTGGAGTCCTCAGAGTCCACACACCCAAAGGCCACGAGCTGCCCCATGGGAGAAAGACAATCTCCTCCCGTGCAATTAACTGCCACCTGAGGGTCAGCTATGGGTCACTCCTGACCCGATGGTACACAACAACAACGTTTATATACACTGGACCATGGGGTCAGTTATAACTCAGTGACCCTCCATCGGATGCCAAAGCTCTAAATGCCCCTTTGGAGCAGATGATGGATTCAAATTGCCATCCTTCTGTTTAGCAGTCCAATGCTTCACTCACTATGCCACCATAACTCTCTATAGATAGGTAGCTAGACAAGTAGGTGTGTGGCTGGATAGAACATATATATACAACCATTGTCGTCAAGCACATTCTGACTCTCAGCTGTATCTCCAAACCACGTGCTGCTGTCCAGTTGATTCCAAATCACAGTGACTCTGGGCAAGAGGAGAACTGTCCCACAGGATTCTCAAAGCTTTCCTCTCACATACTTTTGGGAAGGTTGTTAGGAGGGGCTGGTCCTTGGAGAAAAGACATCATTCTGAGAAAAGGAGAGAGTCAGTGAAAGAAAGGAAGACCCTCAATGAGATGGATTGACATAGGGACTGTAACAGTGACCTTGAGCATGGCAGAGGTCATGTTGATGGCACAGGAGAGGACAAGGGTCTGCTGTTCATAGTGGCACTGTGAGTCACAGTCCACCTGATGACCTCTAACAACAGTGACAGCAACAGGATTCTGGGAAGCAGATTGCCCCAGCTTTCTTCCTAAGAATGGGTGGTGGGGACCCCAGTAAGCTGCCTCCAAGTCTGGCAGGTGTACTCAGTAACCTGAGTACCCTAGGCTCCAGCCATGCAGGTGTAGCTCAGCATCCTGGGCTCTATCCTTGGCACTCCTGGGCTCCCACCTTGAAGGTGTGGTTCAACATCCTGGGCTCTGCCCCTGGCACTCCTGGGCTCCAGCTGTGCACGTGTAGCTCAGCATCCTGGGCTGTCTCTGACACTCCTTTGCTCCAAATACCTCTCTTGGCCTCTGTGCTATTTGCAGAGCCTCCCTGTCCAGCACTCCTTCTTCTGACCTTCTCGCTCTTTGCTCCTCAACATACATCACGCTCTGTTCCTGACCCACAGAAGAGTTTCTTGAGCACAAATTTACTTGTCTTTTTGCTTCCTTCTGCTTACAGCCACCAAACAGCCCCACCCAAGCACGCCAGAGCCCTCAAGATACCATGCAACTGGGGCCTCTCTGCCTGACTTGGCAGCAGAGAAGGCGTCAGATCTCAGAAGACCTAGGTCTTACTTCTTGTCTTTGTTTTCATGTCCTCATAGAAAACTGGAGATGATAACAGGTTATGTATGCGTCTTTTAAATATCCAAGTCTCTTAAATTTACAAAGCCTAAACCAAGCCGTTTTCATCAGGTTGTTGTGATTCCCACAGATGTGGGGTGGAACTGTCCCTTGGGGTTTTCAAATTGTGACCTTTCAGAAGCAGATAACTAGGCCTTTCTTACAAGGTCCCTCTAGGTGGGTTCAAACCACCAACCTTTCAGTTAATAGTTGAGTGCTTAGCTATGTGTGCCACCCGAGTCACTGAAACTTTCACGCTGTAAGCCAGATCCCTTGTTAGCAAGCCAATTACGACTCCCGGCAACTCTACGTATTACAGGGTACAAATGCTCCATAGAGTTTTGCTGGGTGTGATCTATATGGACGTCAACTTAAAGACTAAGGTGTGTCAGATGCAAGCCAGAGTCTTTTCAGTGGCTTCCTATGCATCTGTAGGTTGGGCAATTACTACTCTTCTAATTAGAAGAAGAATTTATGCCTTTAAATGGTGATGTTGGAGAAGGCTACTAAACGCTACATGGGAGTGCCAAAAAAAAAACAAAACAAAACAGTGAAGTCTATCTTGGAAGAAGTGCAACCAACGAGCTCCTTAGAGGCAAAGATTGTGAAACTGGGTCTCACACACACTGCACAGGCTGTCAGGAGGGATGAGTCCTTAGAAAGAGACACCATGCTGGGGAGGTAGAGGGGAGATGAGAGAAGGGCCTCAAACGAGGTGGACTGGCAGAAGGACTACAACAGTGCGTGAGTACCATGAGACTGTAATGATGGCACAAGAGAGGGAAACATTCAGTTCTGTTGCTCACAGGGTCCTCATAGCCGAACCAACAGCACCTAACACAGTCACCTTTACAGAAGTGAATCAGCAGGACTTTCTCCCATGGTGTCACTCGGGGGGAAGGGTTTCTAACCATCAAACTTTAGGTAAGTCACCAGGGGCAAGCTATTTGTACCCCTATGACCTCAAAATATGGGAAGTGGTACTAAAAGTCAGGTGACTGAAGGTGATGGAGAGGAGGGGGCCTAGGAAGGAGGGACGTTCTTTATGCCCCACTGTTCAACTCCAAGATTTAAGCAAACAGCCAGCAGTTTGCCCAGTTCAGTTGCCCAGCAAGGCAGCCGAGAACTGTGGAATTCCCTGAACTTGAGATCAGTCGTTCCACAGAAAATGATTTTGATAAAATTAATTCAATCTGCAGTTCTGGTTTTTAAGCAGCAGTAACGATTCCCTGGGCTAAAATGCTGGGCTTTTGTAGAGGAGGGAAACTTTATTATTACCAAGTGGGGTATCCCCCAAGAGTTCTCGCTGAGATTCTGTAGCTGAGCCAAGACATCTGGCAATTTAAAGAAAAAAATTGAACTTGAGCTTTAACAAATATAGACACAAATGCGAGGAGCATAAAACCACTCTTCAGAATGAGCCCTAATGGGCCGCGCTGCCTTTCAGAAGCATTTTCTAATGAGCCTTCGGACATGAAGTGATTCCAATTTGTGATGCATCTGAGGCAAAACCAAGAGAAGAAATTGCATTTGCTTCTCCCCACTGGGCCGTTAAGGGCCCCAGACTGGCAAGGCTCACAGGCTGTGTCAGAGCTTGGCGTGTTCGAGTCTCTCCCTGCCAGGGGCTGGCACAGGCTGGCCAGGCTGCTGTGCCCAACAGCCTATAGACAGTGCAGCCCACACTGCGATGGGAGCCCCACAGGGCCACACACTGGCGGAGAGAGGGGAAGGACAAAGAAATCAGAGCCCAAAAGACGAAGAGTCCTTGGGCCAGGGCCAGGGGTGGTCACTCCAGCCTTCTAAAGCCTGGGCCTCTGTTTACCTGCAAGGTGCCTTGGTAGCATAATGGCTAAGACTCTTTTGGTTGCTCACCTCAATGTCAGCAGTTCAAACCTACCAGCCACTCTGCAGGAGGACAGAGTAGTTTGCGTCTGTAAAGACGGACAGTCTGGAAACCCTCTGGACCTTCTATTCCGCCCTGCAGGGTCTCTATGAGTTGACATTGACTCAGAAGCAGTGCATTTGTTAGTTTTTATCAGCCCCTGTTTCATGTGAGGATGGGGCTTGTCCGAGCTGAGAAGCAGACCTCTGACCTTCGAAGTGTCCTTCTCCTTCCTCATCCTTGAGCGGCTCCCCAGGAGACAGAAGGACAGTCTCTTTCTGTGGTGCTTTATAGCCTTGGAAAGCTAGTGGAGGATCCTGGTGAGTCAGAACTGATTCAACAGGGGTGGGTTGGAGTGTCTACTATTATTAGTAAGTGTATCTCATGAAAAATGTTTTCTAACAAGATTAAGGAGCTATGGTGGCATTGTGCATCATGTGCTGGGCTGCTAACTAAAAGGTTGATGGTTCAAATCTTCAGCTACTTCATGGGAGAATGATGAACAGTTTCCTTCCATGAACACTGAGCCTCTAGCAGGTTTTCAAGGCTCTAAATGGCTCAGGAAGACACTGCTCATCTTTCTCCCTCATCCTCGGACTGGTAGATTTCAACCAGCAGAGAGGGATACGACCTTTGGATTAGCAATGCAACTCCCAACAGAACCCCTGGGGTTCCCTGGCTGCAGAAAGGTTCACCAGAATCAGATACGTTTTCTCCTTCCCCAAATGCAGCCGTGCACAGACTTCCGTTGGTATCGTCTTTCTCCCTCTCTCGTCTCTCTCCCTGCCTCCCCCCCCCTGCGTCCTTCGCTGATGGCAAATCAATGGCACATTTTTCTTAAACAGCCTGCACTTGGTATTTTACTACCGATCATGAGGGCCCCGCCTTTTAATTACTCCTGCTGAGCCCAGCACTAAATATAACACTAATGTTTCCTGGACTGCCAGCAATTAAAACCCAAAATAAATAACATATTACAAGCCACAAACCTAGCCAGGCTTCAGCCCTGCTATGGACTACGGGGAGAATTTGGTGTTTAATTGGTCAAGTTTTTACAACCTAGACACCAGACTGGTACCCGTCTGCCAGGAGATGGGACAGGAGTGGCCAGGGCTGAAATCTTTTTCTCTCACATGCTCTGAACCCTAAGAGAGCCCATGGACCTCTCTGTCTCAGTGTTTCCCACTGCAGTAGGGAGACATTCCAGTTCAAGGTCAAGTGCATGCAGATGCATTCATGAACATGCTGCTCTTGGCCCTAGGTTGGAGTGCAACAAACAGACTGTATTGAGTTTTGCTGTGGTTGTTTTGCTTTTTCTAGCTTGAATGAGACACTGAAGAGGCCGTTTGGATGTCCATCTTGTTTCATGTATCGAGTGAGCATTGATTCCTTCGTGGTGCTTTATTGATTTTATTTTGGGTTTTTTTTTGCATGTGTTTTGGGTGGGATTGTCTGGATAAGAAACCAGACTACTGGCCTCTTTCTCTACAAAGCGCAATTTGGAAAACGGACAGCTTTTTCAGCAACAGGAGTTCTTGGATGGCAGCCACACAGGAAGGTCGGCGGACTTGAGCACAGCTCCAGGTGATTGGCGAGGAGTACAGGTGTCCCGGCCCATCCACCTCCACACCCCGCACCACATCCCTGGAGAAGTGCAAGCATTTTCTACCCTAAACAAGTAAACACAGGAAAACAGCTGCTGTCCAGTGGATTCTGACTCCTGCAACCCCATGTGTGTTCAGAGTAAATCGTGCTCTACCCAAACTCTCCCTAAAAACTCGCCTCTAAGCAAAAATTCCCTCTAAACATCGTTCACCAGGCCTTTCTTCCGAGGTGTCTCTGGGTGAACTCCAACTTCCAATCTTTTGATTAGTAGTCAATTACCATTTCATTACATTCATGACATTCATTTGTGTTGCCCAGAGACTGACTCATTCTAGACTACAGGGCCTGAAACGGTAAGTGCCATTAAGCTCAGTGAAATATCTCAGTCACACAGGGACAAATGCTGCATGGTGCCACTGTTGTAAAACAGGACTGACATTGGGGTTGGGGGGAGACTGAGAAAGATGGGATAAATAATGTATACTGCTTTGAAACAGATGAGGGAGAAAACTGTATTCTTGTCATGACAGGAGTCCAGAACAAAGGCTGCATAGTGGAGTGGACCTAGGCAGAGGGATTGCAAAACAATGAAAGAATTTTTCTTTCACTTTTCAAAGAGAAGAGTGTACTAGGTGGGGAGGGTGGGCAGGGAGAAAAGTGCAACAATGAATGAATGGAAACCCAAAGTCTCTGCAAACTTTCATTAAAAGTAATAATAATAAAAAATTAAATTAAAAAATATTTACATGTTACTTACAGAAAGATTGCATCAAGAAACACTCATTTTAGAGGTCAGAGTGACTCTCTCTTAAGGTCTCCTGGGTGCTTTAGGGCCTCATCCCAGCACTGGCAACACCCCACGTCCAGCTCTGAGCAGCTCCTGCCTGGACATAGCGCAGTCTAGAGAAAGTGAGGTGGTAGGTGTTTCTGCTGACGAAGACATGTCCCAGCACCTGGCACGGCAGCAGATGGCTGCGCTATGGTCGGCTCCCCTCCTTTCTTACGGCCCACCCAGCCAAGAAATGCAAGATGTGAAATGCACACACACCAGAGCAATCCACACCTTGTCCTTGCCCTGTGTGTGTGAGTGGCTCCAGGGCAGGTAAAGCACTGCTCCATGGAGCAGCAGATAATGAGCCCCAACAGAAGCGTGGAGCACATCTGACTCATGAGTGCCTACTCTGATCCTTCCTGCTGTGGGCACAGGCCCACGGGCAGCAGCCCTGAGTCAGCATGGCTGCGTGGGGAGCAAAGCCCTTGATGCCAGCTAGGGCTCTGTTCTGGGCAGGCTAGGTGCTCCGGTGAACAAACACAGGGTCAGGGAAGGGGCATCACAGGGCTGGGAGGACCAGAGCTGCATGTGAAAGCAGCTTGCTTAATTATCATGATGGCTCCTTTCAAATGAGGGAGCTCCGTGTGGCCTTCAGTGCCTTATTCACCCAGCAATCAGCAGACACTGAATACCAACAAGCCAAGGAAAGCATTCACTCACTCCCTGCTTGCCAGTACACTGCCCTCTTGGGCACATGTCAAAGCCTTGGGCACCAACCTCCAGCTCAGCAGTAGATAGTGGCCATGGGGTCAGTACCCGGTTGCTGATGAGGACCAGCTGAAAGCTTGGGCCCATTGTCTCTCTCTTTTCAGGTTACATCTATCAGCATCCCTTTTGGACCCTCTCAAGCTCCTGACTTCCAGCTCCACCCCAGGCTGCCATGCAGTGGGCCAGTTTGCTTTGCCAGGACAAATGCTCTATTTCTCACATCTGTGGAGCTCTTGACGCAGCAGCCCAGCCACCCTCAGACTGAACAGCTTGTCCATTTAACTAGGGGGCAGTCACTGTTTTTTCTCTTGCATATACAAAGCTTAGGTGGTTAAGATCACCATTCACGGGGCTCTTAGACATTTTGGTCTGAGAGGTCTTAGGAAAGTCCAGGCAAGAAAAGAAGAAGGAATGTCTCTATTACAGTGCAAAGGGAGCATCCCCAGGGGTGTAGTCCTTGGAGAGCTGTGCTGTTTACTTCAAAGCAGCGGGAATCCAGGAGGGGCTCCATGAGAGGAAGACAGCAATCTCCTCCAGTGGGATTTACAGCCTCAGAGACCCAATGGAGGGTCAGCTATGGTAGTTGAGTTCTGACTCAAACACAATGAGTTGAGTTGTTATTAAAAATGACAACAAAAAGTGGAAGGAAATGGCTTGACTGTATGGTGCACTTGACCCAAACCATGGTCTTTTCAATTACTCCATACACAAATGAAAGTTTGACAATGAATCAGGAAAACCAAAAAGGAATTGATTCCTCTGAATGGGGATGTTGGGGAAGAATACTGAGTAGACTATGTCAAAAGAGAGCTGGACAATAAACAAGGATGATAGAAGAATTGATGCCTTTGAGCTGTGGTGCTGGAGAAGAATATACCGTGGACTGCCAGGAGAACAAATGAGTCTGTCCTAGAAAGGGTGAAACCAAGCTGCTCCCTGGAGGCAAGGATTTTGAATCCCCATCTCACATACTTTGGGCATGTGGCCAAGAGGGACCAGTCCTTGGAGAGGAACATTGTGCTTGGAAGGGTAGCAGGACAGCTCAGGAGAGGAAGACCCCGGATGAGATGGATTGACTCAGTGACTGGTGTTATGAAAGAGTTCTGTGGGAGACATGAGATTGGCTCCAGATACGGCAGGGTTTAGAGCTAATGAACTGAGGGACACTCTGAGTCACAGACGACTCGATGATACATAACAACAACACAGCAAAAGAACATTGTACGGACTACTGTGAAAGAACAATGACAACTGCGTTGGAAGAAGGGCAACCTTAGACTGTCTTAGAGGCGAAGACTTTGGGCGTGTTATTAAAAAGGACATCAAGCTGGAAAAATGGAGAATCAGCGAGAGAAAGGAAGAGTGCGCTGAGCTGGACTGACACCGTGACCGCACAGTGGACATTCTGAGGATGGCACAGCGGCAGGCAAGGTTTGATCTGCTGCACCTGAGATGGCTTAAGTCAAAGCCAACTGGATGGCTCCTAAAACATAACACGTCACAGACGGAGAGCACCAGGCCTTTCTTCCGAGCAACTACAGAATGGACTCAAACTGCCAACATCGTTGCAGATTATTTGCATGATTCAGGGACAACATGGCAAATGCTTTACAACAACAAGATACTGAAGACTGATACTCCTAAAGGAGAACTTCTTCCTCAAGAAAGAAATCTTGGAAAGTAGAGGGCGTGGTTGTCATTCACTCATTTACACATTCATTCATCATTAGATTATTACTGAACGACTTGTTCTTGTTGTTGTTAGCATTTGTCACTTAACAGGTCACTTAACAGGTCACTTAACAGTCATGCTGGTGGGGAACAGGAGCGACCCTATCCTCCCTAATTATGTGCAAAATCAACTTAAACTGAATCCTGTCTCTCTCTCCTCTCTCTCACTGCCACCAAGTTGGAACTGACTCACAGCTGACCTTGCACTGGATTTCTGAGGCTGTTACCTGAAGGACAGGAGATTGACTGTCTTTCTCCTGCAGAGCTGCTGGTAGACTCAAACCACCAGGTAAACTTGATGCTTTGCGTAACTGTGAAACTCCTTACAGCGTGTGATGCCAGAGACCCTTAAAAACTAACTGCTCTTCTTCACATCTCCATCCCACAAATCATTTTTATTTTGTTTTAGTTTAATCGTGATTTTAACAAAAGTTTACAGAAAAGTTAGCTTTCATTTTGCAGAGTTCCTGGATGGTGGCAAGTGCATAGTTCAGACCCAGGTACCGGTTCCCATTTCTGGCCCTGCCACTGGCCAAGCTGTCTGACTTTGGAAACTCCACCTGACCTTGCTGGATTTGCCAGCTTGGCAAATGGTATGTCAGCACTGTTGGGAGGTTACAGGCCCTGCTACAGTGGGCCTGGCACAGTGCCTGAGGCATGAGGCACTGAAGATGCATTCCTTGGCTGTGAGGATGCCTCCTTTGCTGGGAAGCCTTCCCCTGACCTTCACTTTCACTAGGATGACAATAACAGCTTGAGGTTCTGTCTCCCACAAATCAGAGGACAGAACTTTGAACCCCGAGCTGGCAATCTGTGAGCAGTCAGTCAATGTTGATGCTGAGTACGGCTGAGTGAGAATGGACTCATGGCTGACCGTCTGGGGGAGTTTTCAGTCAGTAATTCACATGGGAGGAGACGGCTCTTCCTTCTCCTACAGAGCAGCTGGTGGATTTAAACCTTGTGCCTTTGGGCTGGCAGCGCAACTCCTGACCACTACGATAATAATATAACATTAAATAATAAAAAGAATATAGTGGTAGTATATTGATATCCAAGATACTGAAGACTGATAATCTTAAAGGAGAACTTCTTCCTCAAGAAAGAAATCTTGGAAGGTAGAGGGCGTGGGAGTGTCATTCACTCACTCACACATTCATTCATCCGCAGATTCCTACTGAACGACTTGTTGTTCTTGTTGTTAATTGCCGTAGCATCGATTCCAACATACCTCTGCAGGCCTCCTGTTCAGAGCAGAACTGTACCTCAAAGAATTTTCAGTACCTGTGTCCTTTTGAAAGTAGATTGCCAGGTTTTTCTTCTGAGGTACCCCTGGCTGTGTTCAACTGAACCTTCTGGCAAATTGTTAAACCCTTAACTGTTGGAACCACCCAGGGACTTCTGAGAACTCCTTTGTCACTGCCACCAAGTAGATTCCAATTAAGAATGAACAAACCTATGTGACCAAGTCTAACTTCCCCACAGGGATCTCCAGGCTGTATCCTTTATGGGAACAGATTGTCAGGTTTTTCTTCTGAGGCACTTCTGGATGGGTTCAAACCACCAATCTCTTGGTTAGTAGCTGAGCATTTAACTAGTACACTGCCAGGCTCCTTTTAGAGTATACTTTTGTTGCCCCTGTAGATTGGTGCCACTGACTCCACTCAGATTGATATCAAATAAGATGTACAACAGATTGCAACATTGCCATCCAAAGGTGGTGCAAATAGCTGATGCTTCTGCCTGTTAATGAAAAGGCTGGAAGTTTGAGTCTATTTGGAGGTGCCTTGGAAGAAAGGCCTGGAAACCTACTTTCAAAAAATTAGTCCTTGAAAACTCAACAGAGCAGGAGTTTGATGGTGACAGATGGGGTTGTCTATCATGACTCAGAATTGACTTGATGGCAGTTGATCTTGGTTTTATTAGATGCCAGGCCTTGAATTGCGGTGTTGAAGAAGAGTGCTGCACATCCCCTGAATTGAAAAAAGAAAAAAAAACCCAACAAACTAAAACCTAAAAACCTAACAGGGATGTCTTGGAGAAGATGCAGCCAGGATGCTCCTTGGAAGCAAAGTCGATAAAGTTTCATCTCACACACTTTGGGCATGGTGCCAGGAGAGGCTAGTGCTTGGAGAGGGACGTCATGCTTGGAAAAGTGGAGGGACGCCAAAGAGAGGAAGACCCTCAAACAGGTACGGTGACACCACGCAGCAGTGGGCTCGAGAACGTCAGAGATTGTCAGAATGGTCCGGGAGGGGACAGGACTCGGCTGTTGTTGATAAGGTCCCTCTGTGTCATACTCAATCTGATGGCAGCTACAGCAAGGAGGCACTATGACTTCTAGGTCACTTCCTTCTACGCTCTTCAACTTCTAGACCCAGAGCTTGTTGCAGGCTGTCTAAGCTGAGGTTCAGATTTCAGAAGCACAGGGGAACTTCATGTCTTCAGCCAGGCATACACACTGATCAGACGACTTTTCAAGTCCTCTGACTGCTAATCACACATCTGCTTAGAAAGGGCCTCTGTCCGGCATTCTCAGAGCAGCTGCACAGGAACCTGGGCCCTCATTTTCCCAGCACATCCATCAACATTTACGCCTGCTCTCCGCCACCTACAGAAGTGTGTGCACCACTTAAAGCCACAGCTGGTTCTCACCATGCACACTGTAATTCCCCAATTACAGAGACTTAAACCAGCATTCCAGGGTGGACCAGGAATTACTGAGCCACGATATAACAGTGATGATACCTGGCCTTCGGCGGCTGTCCCTGCAGCCGTGGGGATCCCTTTGCAAATGCTGCCGTATTTTATGCAAATAACATGCACGCTATCACTTTTGCATCCCACGTAATCCCACCCCTCCACTACAATGTTTTCACAATGTGATATATCAGTATTTTATAACATATGGTAAATCTAATTTCACTTTCCTTTTGTCCAATAAATAGCTCTATTGGCAAAGTCCATAGGGAGTGGTGCTCCTAGCAACCCAGAGGTGGTGCCTCTTTGGAAGGAAGATGTGCAATCTCTTCATGTAATTTACAGCCTCTGAAAACCCACTGCAGGGTCGACCGTGAATCAGTTCCAATTGGACAGCAATGAGTTTGCGGTTTTGTGTGTCTTGGTGCCGTGGACATGGAAATTTGATTCCCAACAGTCATTCCTTGCCAGTCTCCCTTTGAATTTCTAAGGCAGCTCCTTGCCCAGAAGAATTCCTTCCCTGCTCTGCAAGCCACTTCTTCCCTGCCAGAAGAAATCACTTCTTCGTCCCAGAAACAGCCCTAGTTACATCAGTCTGCCCCTGGCCATCAGGCGTGTGGCTGTGACCATAGCTGGAGGGGCCACTCAGCCAGGTGCGGTCAGTAGCCCCAGCCATATGCATCCCACAGGTGCCACCCTGGAGCCTTCTGAATCTCCAGCTCCAGACGGGCACAGTGCACGGCTTGGATGAGAAGGGTCCCGCCAGCTGCCCAGGGGCCCCGCAGGACTGGGGGAGTGGCCCTCACACCTGTACAGTCCAACTGTACTCAGGCTCCAGATGTTTGGGGACCACCCTTCTCCTGTTGGGGAACCAGTCATTGCTCCGGCTGTGGCAAAACAGGTAGCCCCCCACCTGACCTAGGCTTAAGGTGCTTGGCCCAGAGTAAATGCAGGTTCACTGTTTATTTCCCACTTACCGGCATACTACCAAACTCAACTGTCGCCTCTATTATACAGACATCAACAGTACCATTTCCAGACTAGCAAATGAGGGTCAACAGGGTGAAATTAGCTTCTGGAAATGTCACAGGGCACCCATCGGTACCTGTGCCAGAACCTTTTACATCACTTTGTCATTTCCAGGGAGCTCTGGTGGCCTAGTGCTAAGAGGCTACACTGCAATCCCAAGGACACAAGGTTTGAATCCACCAGCTGCTCTGTGGGAGAAAGATGGGCAGTCTCCTTCCTTGTAATTTACTGCCCCTGAAAATCCCCGGAGGGTCAGCTATGGGTTGGTTCTGGCTCACTGACACACAACAACCACCACCACCACTACCAATAATGCACGCACACTGTTTATGTAGGAGTATTCTTCACAAAAAGTGCACGTACTACGTCGCACAGGTTCAAAGGTGTGGAACGTGGCAGTCAGTGTGATCTGGAAGAGAGGCCACTTTGTTCATGGAGCAGAAGGTGAGTGACTCAGAGCCCAGGTTTACCGCATGGTAGACCAGAGAACAAAACAAAAGTGGCAAGTACTGGGGGGAAAGTAAATAGTTGGTAATGGCCTTGGGGTTTCTGGAGGCCATGGAAGTGAGGGCCCACAACAGCCTCTTACAGCAGGAGCGTGACTGGGGTGGTGAGGAGCTGTGTCACTCTCTGCCCTGCTCTGTGCACAGCTGCTGAAGGTTGACTGGGATTCTTGTCTCAAACACCTCCATGATCTCGCCTCTGCCTGCCTCCTTCTCTCCAAGCGAGCATGCCCACAGCTCTCAATCTTCCTAAAGCAGAGTTTTCCATCAGAATGTTTTCGGCATCCACTAACTTCCCTACAGCCATTGCCGGTTCTAGAGAGGTTGGGGCCAAATCTGGCCCCCTGCCTGTTTCAGTAATAAAGTTTTATTGGAACACGGCCATAATCGTTTGTTTACGTATTTCTGCAGCTGCTCTGTGCTTCACTGGCAGAGCTGAGTGGCTGCAGCAGAGACCATATGGCTAGCAAAGCCGAAAATATTTACAGTCTGGCCCCTTAGGGAACAGGCTTTCCAACCACTGGTCTAGGGCAATGTTTTTGACAGTTAGCCACCAAAGCGCTTCTGACTGCAAAAGGTTTCCTCGTAAGTGCAAAAGTACTTAGAAGGCTCTCTGTTTATCTTGAAAATCATCTGACTTTTGCACTACAATATCCCCGTGTTTATCTTAGTATAAAAATCACAGTTCTTCTGTTTGTCTCAAATATCCACTCCCACTACCATCGAGTCTATTACATCCCATAGAGACCCTCTACTGGGTTTGAGGGCTGTAAATATTTATGGAAGGAGACTGTCCACCTTTCTTCCCTGGAGAGGCTGAGGAATTCTTAGCACGTGATGTAGTGTGCCTCAGAGATCCCAGGACTTGGAATCTCTGAGTAACCAGATTGCCTCATCTTTCTCCCCTGGAGAAAGCTGGTGGGTTTGAACCTTTAACCTTTCAACTCTAGCAGCTGGACCAACCTAGATAATTAGATGGAAACTGATTTCATCAGGGCTTAGTCGGGAAAGCAGGAACTGTCCCTGTTGTTGTTATGTGCCATTGAGTTGCCAGTGACTCATGTTGTTGTTGTTGTGGTGTGCCGTCGAGTCGCTTGCGACTCATGGTGACCCTGTGTACAACAGCTCTAAACCCTGCTCTGTCCTGTGCCAATCGCACTGTCTCTGACACACCCATCCTGATTATCCCAGTCACTGAATCAATAGCAACCCCTATAAACAACAACTCTGAACCCTGCCCTGACCTGAGCCAGTTCCACTGACTCTGACACACCTAATCCCACTGTGTTCCAGTTACCATGTCAATCCACCTCATCCAGGGTCATCTTCTCCTGTGCTAAGCATGATGTCCTTCTCCAAGGACTGGTCCCTCCTGGCCACGTGCCCAAAGTATGTGAGATGAAGCGTCAAAATCCTTGCCTCCAAGCAGAAATCTGGTTTCGCTCTCTCCAAAAGAGACCTATTCATTCTCCTGGTGGTCCACAGTATGCTTAATACTCTTCTCCAGCACCACAGCTCAAAGGCATCAATTCTTCTCCGTCATCTTTAGTCACTGTCCAGCTCTCTGATGCATAACAAGTAACTGCAAAGACCATGGTCTGGATCAGGCCCATGTTAGTCTCTAGACTGACATCGTTGCTCTTTAACACTTTTGGATAGGTCCCTGGCAGCAGACTTTCCCAGTGCAATTTATCTTTTGATTTCCTGACTGTTGGTGCCAAGAGTGTTGACTGTGGAGCTGAGCAAGCTGAAATTGTTAACAACCTCGATCTCTTCTTCATCCATCACAATGCTGCCAATTGGCCCAGTGGTGAAAATCTGTCTTCTTGATGTTGAGCTTCAATCTGTATTGAAGACTATAGCCCTTGACCTTCTGCAGCAAGCACTTCAGGACCTCCTCAGTTTGGGCAACTGTCCTAGGTAATCTAAAATGAGAGTATTTAACACCGGCAACTGCCTATGCAGCTGAAAGAGTGACTGAGACCAGGAAGGGTGACAAGCTGAATGTCACCTGAGTCCTGTGATCCTAGAAAACAGCAAGGTCAAGGACTCTATTCTGTTTATTCTGGAATTTCGTTTACTCCAAAAAAACACCCTCCATGGGACTCAGGTGAGACTGGAGGGTCCCCCCTTGTTTATCCAGGATAAAGCCAGACAAGAAGCTCCAACCACCTGACTCTTGAGATGCTTCTGATCGGATGGCCACAGGATTCTCTCTCTTACAATCTGTCTCCCTGTAGACCAATAGTCCCCCTTGCAATAGTCCTTTTGAATAACGCCTCTCCTTATAAGGTCTGGATTTGTTTTATTTGCAAGGGACAGAAAGGCAGCTGAGAGATTAGCAGAGCAGGAAGCTGACACGTGTAGGCCTATGCTGGGGGGGGGGTCTGGGGTGGTGGTAGAGCGAGGGTGTAGTAACCATCAGGGCACCCACTCTTCCTCTACCCCCAGCATCACACCAGCTGCCCCCTACTGGCCGACTCCAGCTGGAAATCAAGTAGCAAAGGGACCTGGGAAATGTAGTTTCAAGCCAAAGTCAGTGTGAGAAAACCCACTGTCATCCTTCTGGTGGGTTCTAATCTCCCACCTTTTGATTATTAACCCAGCATGTAACAAACAGATTGTCCCATCAGGACTCCTTTACAGAACGAGACAAGGGCAGAGCATCAGTGGGTCTGCACACCAGACCAAAGGTGAAGTCTGTGCCACTAGGTGGCCCCTGGACTGGTCAGAGAGTACCCTGGGCCTAGGTGAAGCCACTGTTATGGAGGAGCTGACCCTCGGTCTTACATCACATCTTCTCTCTGGCCATAAGCACTGACTCAGGGGAATGTGCTCTGATGACATGTCGTTCAAAGGCCAGCAGTAGCTGACTGTTGTATGTATATATGGTCATCTGTATTGTGCGCCCGTGCACACGCGCACGCACACACACACACACACACACACACGCCTCTCACTGGCATGAACCATCAGTGATGGAGCCAACGTGGGATACAAGTGTGGTGTTGGCAGGGCGATAGTCACCCTCTTGTTGTTAAATCATCTGGTTAGTGGTCTATTCACTCTTTCTAACTGCCATTGAGTTGGAACCAACTCCGATCTGCTCTTCCCTCCGGGGCTGCAGATTGCAAGGAAGGAGACAGTGTGGTCTTTGGGTCGGCAGCACAACTCTGTATAGACGCTGCCCCCAGAGCTCCTTAGTGGTCTACTGTTGTTGCTGTCACGTGCCGTCAACTCACAGTGACCCTGTGTTCAACAGCTCTGAACCCTGCTCTGTCCTGAGCCAATCTCATTGTCTCTGACGCATCATCCCCTATTATCCCAGTCACTAAGTCAATCCATATCATCCAGGTCTTTCTCTCTTGTGCTATCTCTCTACCCTTCCAAGCACGATGTCCTCCTCCAAGGACAGGTCCTTCCTTGCAACATGCCCAAAGTGTGTTAGATGGAGCTTCAGAAATCCTTGCCTCCAAGGAGCAGCCTGGTTTCAACCTCTCTAGGTCGAACTTGTTTGCTCTCCTGAAAGTCCACAGTATATTCAA
Source organism: Elephantulus edwardii (assembly GCF_000299155.1). Classification (NCBI taxonomy): domain Eukaryota; kingdom Metazoa; phylum Chordata; class Mammalia; order Macroscelidea; family Macroscelididae; genus Elephantulus; species Elephantulus edwardii. The sequence continues at coordinate 9,958,019 of NW_006399830.1, read as the reverse complement.
TACTCTTCTCCAGCACTACAACTCAAACGCGTCAATTCTTCTTCTATCATCCTTAATCAACGTGCAGCTTTCTGATGCATAGCAAGTAATTATGAAGACCGTGTTAGACTCTACTTTTTTTTTCTTTGAAAGCAAACCATGAACAATAACAACAGATGCCCAAAGAGAATCTGCTCAACTTGTCTCAAACTCTGCACGTTCACTCTCACGTGAGTGTACACACAGTCAGAGGCTGGGTTCCCGATCCTGCTGCCCCTTGGCTATCTCCATAATCCTCCAAGACCCTCATGAGTCCTATGATGGATTCAATTCTGTTCCCCACCCCAGAAACACATGCTTACTTGGCCAGGCCACGAGTCTCAGTGTTTCGTAAAGATAACCCTCCTATGATCTGAGAGGACAATCAGTTGTATAAGAAATAAGTGTGGGATGCACACCCTGGTCCCATCTCAGGCCACCTCTGATGTAAGGAGAAGTTCCCTGACATCCAGCATGCGACACAAGAGATTAGAGCTGAGGAGAAAAGAAAGAGGAGCCGGGAGAGGAGAGGAGAGGAGAGGAGAGGAGAGGAGAGCAGCCTAGAACTCAGTCCCCATGCTGGCACACACCTTGACACAGGAAAGGGACAAGACACATGGAATGCTGGGCCTAAGACGTGGGAAGAAGCCGGGAACCTTCCTCCCATACCAGCGGGGCCATGAATCTGGACTTGGAGCTCCTCCACTGGGAGAAAATAAACTCCTGCTTGTTGAAAACATCCAGCTGTGGTAGCTCTGTAACAGCAGCACGGGGTAACCAAGGCAGTTCCTGAGGTGTCTCTTCTGCTACTGGGTTCCGCTGGCCTGTACTGCCAGCCACGACCACTATCTGGGCCTCTTGTTACATCAGCACCCAGGCCCCTGCTGCCCAGAGTGTGACACGGGCACACTCGGGACTGTCTCGTGCTACGGCACCAAGTGTGACAGCCCTTCTGGCTTTGCTGGTAAGGGGCCTGCCCCACGCGCTCAGCTCCTGCCGTGTGCAGGCAAACCCACCACCCTCTCTCGCCGCCTCATGCTGTCTTCAGTGTTGGATCTTGTTCCCTGGTCTCGGAATTTCTCAGCGCCACACTCTAGACTCCTCTCCTTGATAGCAATGCTACGTTGGAGCCCTGCGTGACAGCCGCCATGCCAATCCACCTCCTAGGAGGTCTTCCCCTTTTCACTGACACTCTACCAAGCACTCTACCTTCTCCAGGGGCTGGTCCCTTCTGATGACCTGACCAGTGCACCCGACACCAAGCTTCATGGTAAGGAGCACGCTGGCTGCGTTTCTTCCAAGAGGGATTTATTTGTTCCTCTTTCTGGCAGTCCATTGGGATTTTTTTAAATTTAACTCCCCAGGTTATTCTAAAGGGAAGCAAAGTTTGGGCACCATGGATCAGGGCCATGGCTCTCCACACGTGCTTTTCAGGGGATTTTTTAGCAGGAGAAATTCTTGGTTCCAACCAGACCTGCAGAATCAGTAACTGAGGTGCCCAGTGACCTGTACTCCCACACTCTAGCTGAGGTGGATGCGGGAGGATGCTGAGGGACACTGTCCGAGGTCTCGGATCCTGGGCCAGCACAGACCAGCGATGGTGGCAGTTATCACAACTGCTGGCCTGCCCAACCACCCAGGTTTGCTCAGGGCTAAAGAGTGTCCCTGGACAAGCCAGGGTCACTGATCACCAAGTTTATGGAAGATTCTGGAACATTTTGACACAACAGCATATAGGCAATTTCAATGATCACCATGTTGGTGGTGGATCTATGCCACCAGCCACACCGATACAGCCTTGAAGAGTAGATGGTCACTACAACTCAGAATGGACAGCTGTGAGGACCTGAGGGAGCACCGCTGGTGGCACAGCAATTGTGAACCCTAAGAATGGGAGTTCAGACTCACTTCCAACTCCTCGGGATAAAAGCTCTCATGAAAATTACAGCCGTCATATGGCCACGAGGCACCGCCAGAGAGGCTGACTGAGAGAACAGGCCGAAGAGAATGACGCTGGCCCACGAGAACGAAGACACTGACGGGGGACAAGCCGATCCGTCTCCACCACCTTCCTAGCCACTCCACAACCAGGACACACCAACACCGAAAACAAACCCACCACCAAAGAGCCAATTTCCAGTCCTGACAAGCCCATGTGATACAAAACAGAACTGTGTTCCCTGGGGAGGCCTGGTGGCACGTGGTCGAGTACTTGGCTGCCGCCTGAAAGGTCTGAATCTGCCAGTCGACCTGTAGGAGAAAGACGTGCCAATCTGTTTCTAGAAAGCTGACAGCCTTGGAAACCGTATGGGACATTCCCATTCTGCCCTACAGGGTCCCAAGGGGTTAGCTTGATGGCAGGGAGTTTTTAATCTTTCCAGAAGTGGGTCACCAGGCCTTGCTTCCTCAGTGCCACTTGATAAACTCCAACTGCCAACTTTTAGGCTGATGGTGAAGGGCTTGCCCCACTGCCTGTGCCACCCGGGGCCTTGCCTATGCACAGGAAAAGGTTGAAACCTAAAGATGCCATTTGAAAATGCTTGCAGGGAAGGGGGGGGCGTCCTTGCTCTCTGGGGATGTGATGCCCGATGCTGACTTTTCTCTGCCAGTTCCCCGGTTTCCCTGGTGGTGACATCAGCATCTGGTGTTAGCATTTCAACAAGGAGGAGAAGGGGTAAAAAAATCCCTAACTCTTCCGCAGGGAGGCTGCTCCCTTTTTGCAAAAGGGCTGCAGCTGGGATGTGACGGAGAGAGCATATGGCTTGAGGGAGGCCCATTTGGTTCACTTAGCAGAGTTCCGTGGCCTGTGAATGTTCAACACATTTTAACATTAACGCCGGCAGGCAGCTGGCCCAGTTCCCGCCTCCCTGCACTGGCTCTGCAGGCGCAGAGATGGGGGTGGGCGATCTCTGGGGAGGCTGACGGACAGGCAGGGAGCACGGGGCTTTCAGAAAACATCATCGCTCCACAGCATCTCAATCCAACCTTTATGCAAACGCCTCTGTCATTGACTGAGGCCAGCAGGGCACAGTCCTTGAAATAGAAAGAGGATGGCCCCTCCGGTCAAGCGGCAGAGAGATGTTAGGACCCCAGTCAGACAAGCCTTGGTCCTCAGAGAGGGAGGAGAAGAGATTCTGGAACACACTAGGGCAGGATTTGCAGATGGGACTGAGCCCTGACCTGCCTGGTGGTAAGTTTTCATTGCTGGTGAATCGCCCCACGGGTCTGGATCTTTCCGACTGCGGACATGAGGGTACAGTGTGCACCTCAGAGAGCAGTGGACTAGGACTTGGCAGTCTCACCGCTGCTCCATCGCCACTGAGGGTGAACAGCAACTCAGGTCACAAGGGCTGGTGACAGCTGGGGGTGGGCAGGCGCTCTGGGTTCAAGACAAGGAGCCAACAGTCCAAATCAGCTCCATCAGGTCAAGGCCAAGGTTCCAGCAGGCCTGTCCCCACTGGGGGCTCTGCAAGAGAATGTGCCTCCCTGTCTTCTTTTGTGTCCAGAGGCCACCTCCGCTCATGGGTATGGGACCCTTCCTCAAATTACTTCAGCTTCTTGCTTCTGTTGTCACATCTCCTTCCTCTTTTGCCCTTCTTGACTCTCTTTTATAAGAATGCTACTAACTGCATTGGATCCACTTAGATACTGTTAATCACATATGTGTGTGTGTGTGTGTGGTGTTGTGTGTACTGTAGAGTTGGAACCAATGCATATCTGGCTCTCCCATGGGGTTTCTCAATCTCACAGGAGACTGTCTGTCCTCTCACAGAGCAGGTGGTGGCCTCCAACTGCACGCCTCCAGGATTACAGCAGAGCTTCCGATCATGTGCACACTCTCGTGCCGTGTGTGTGTGTGTGTGTGTGTGTGTCTCAGAATATCCCATGGACTGTCAAAGTGACAAATATGTCTTTGAAAAGATGCCACCCAGGTGCTTGCTGGAGGTTATGACAGTGACACTTCATCTCACACACTCTGAGCAGGTTTTTAAGAACGGCCAATCTTCAGAAAAGAACACCATCCTTGGAAAGGTGGAGTGTCAGCAAAGGAGGTGTAGACCCCCAACGAGGTGACACAGTGACTGTAACAACGGGCTCGAGTGTGTCAGCGACGATGAGGCCGGCACAGGACAGGACAAGGTTCACACTCATTGTTCATAGGGCCACCATGAGTCGTACTTGACTCGACAACACCTAACAAGTTAATGCCCACAGAGCAGTTTGGTAGTTCACCTCACAATTCACACGTGTATTGTTAATGACATTGACTACTGTCCCCACATTGTACCATCACTGCCCACCCTGGGGTTCCTGATTCCCTTCTCCCCTCCTACATTTTCTCTCCGGGCAGACACAGCCCTTAGGATCTTGTGTGGGCAAAGTCCTTGTTTCCTGCGTTGGCCTTCCCTGCTGGCACAGGACCCTGAGCCCAACAGGTTGCCCTCCCTCCTGGAGAGTCCTTGTTGATGGTCCTGAAGCCCCTACACCCATCAGGACTCACTTTCTTCCTCTTTTCTCTCTAGTCAGATAAGTGCTACTGCAGGCTACACCCTAGAGAAATTCCTCTCACACTGGATGGGAGCCGGGAGGGATTATGGAGAGCTGCATTCCACCTTTAATCCTTTAACAAAGATTTGGACCCTTTATCAGACCATGGGAGATCACTGATTACCTTCCACATGGTATCAATGCTTCCATGAATGTGGGGGACACACTTCAATCCCCAACAGTGATCCTGCATTGCTTGGACCTACAACCTCTTTACCATTATTGTTGTTGTTGATCGCATTCAAGTTGAGTACAACTCATAGAGACCCTATGAACAAAAGGTCTGAGTCCTTTCTATAACTGTCAACATTTATCAAGCCATGCCATAATTGTAACACAGAGAGAATGCAAGAAAAGAATGTCAAGTCACTTCAAAAGGACAGATTAGGGCCTGATTGATTATGTTAGCATATCTAAGTAACAAGTTACCCATCAGCCAGCCACGGAGGTGTGACGGGTGGACACTGGGAAAATGTTGGCTGTGCCCCTCCGGGCAGAGTTCTGGCCAGAAGCTTTGATCCAAACACGAAAGGGGGCTACTTCAGAGCCCAGACCCTCTGATCACAGCCCAGGGCTTTCTAGCATCACAGCTGGTCACTTCTGGGTCTGTTGGTTTACTTGCCATTTCAACATTCTTCACGTAGACAGCTCAGGGACATTAATCATGTTCATCCTGATGTCTGAGTGTCACCATTAACTGCGCCTGTTGATTTAAAATTCTCACAGCTGGGCCAAGAGGCTCCACTCTGTTAAACAGTGAAAAGGCTGAAGTTGTCAAGAATTTCATGCTACCAGTGTCTACAATCAACACCCATGGTAGCGTCTGTCAAGAAACCAAATGACACATTGCACTGGGCAAATGTGCTGCCAACAATCTCTTAAAGTGCTAAAGAGTGACTATGTCACTGAAAGAATAAGTTGTGCCTGAACCAAGCCAAGGAAGTATTTCCAATTGTTTCATATGAACATGAAGGTTGCGCAATATGGACCAGTGAAGAATTGCTGCCTTTGGGCTGCGGTGCTGGCTAAGAATGCTGGACATAACGTGACCTGTCCAAAGAGCAAGCAAACGTGTTTTGCAGGAGGTGCGTCTAGGGTGCTCCTTAAAGACTCATTACTGTCAAGCTGGGCCTGACTCACAGCTGACCTTCCAATGGATTTCCAAGGCTGTAATTCCCATGGGAAGAGGCCACCTTGCCTTCTCCCTCTGAGCATCTGGGGAAGCACAGCTTTGGAGTTAGCAGCCCAAGTCCCTGTGGTCTCTGACACCAGAGCGCCCTTACAGGGAAGGATGGTGAAACCTGGTCTCACACACTTTGAGCATGTCGTCAGGAGGCATCAGTCCTTGGAGAAGGCCGCCATTCTGGGAAAAACGGAGAGTCCATGAAAGAGAAGAAGATGATCAGTGAGATGAACTGACAGTGATTCCAACATTGAGCTTGAACACGGTGAGATGAACTGACACAGTGATTCCAGCACTGAGAACTTGAACATGGCGAGATGAACTGACACAGTGATTCCAGCACTGAGAACTTGAA